>NW_028261383.1:174828473-175019478 GCF_051295495.1 Thamnophis sirtalis | reverse complement strand
CAGCGAGTCTTTAGCCCCAGGCCTGTCGGAACAGCCAGGTTTTAAGGGCTATGCGGAAGGCCTGGAGGGTGGTGAGGGTTCGAATCTCCACGGGGAGCTCGTTCCAGAGGGTCGGAGCAGCCACAGAGAAGGCTCTCCGACCCTCTGGAACGGGTCGGAGAGATAACAAGGAATTCAAAGAAGAGCCAGGAGGAGTCATATAGTGCTCTGTTCTGTCCCCCCTTCTCCGCTCGTTAACAGACGACAGGCAGACAAACTTAAAAGGAAAGAACTTTATCAGTCCTCGGCTCAGACTGGCTGCGAGCCCAAAAATAAACATAAACAAAGTCTCTTGCAAGAAGATAACAGAATGCAAAACAAAACTCTTACAAAACAATTCACTTCTCCAAGTGTCTCCTTGAATCAGGGTTACAGAAAGCAAATCACTTCTCCAAGTGTCTCTCACAAACAAACCACGACCGATGATCAATGAATGTTGGATGAACGTTGACTCCTGCAACCAGGGTGTGGCACCATCCGTCCTTTTATCACCAGAAGACGCCACTAACGAGCCCCAGCTGCATTGTTAATCTTGCATCCCGACTCAACTCACAGCCAACTTCTGCTGAGTCACAACAGTGCTCTATGTATATTTTATGTGCTTTTATGATACCCAAGAAGATATATTGACAAAGTGAGTCTGGACTTATCCAAACTTGCTCTGGATTTTGCAACTTTGGAAATAATTTTCTAACATCAAGCTCAACAAGATCTGCTTGTTTAATAATCCAAAATCAGAATAACAAAAAAAGACTAAATTTATTACTCCTGAATCTCCAAATTTGCCAGGGATGGGACTCTCTCTTTCTCCCCCACACCCACACGTCATACAATCATACTTGCACTTGTATAACTTCCCCATTTGAACACAATGATCCAATTATACGGAAAGTATTTTGAGTAATTCAAATATATCCATAATTACTTTCTTGTTTGCAATAGACTAGGACTTTGAAATTTCAACTAATTTTAATTAAAAATAAAATAACTTTTCCTGTATTAATAACTGCCTTTTTAAAATCATATTAAGCATTACAGGTGAATCAAGCAGAGAACTCTGCCTAAGGGTTCTGAGACTACTGTATTATTATTTTTTTCCTTTATGGTTTTTTTTTGGGTCGTTAAATGTTTTTATTTTCCATTTTTCATTTTCATACACTCACATATATACTGTGCATAGCCGGGGCCATACAACATTAAACAATAATCACAGCAATTCCTCTTGTCAACAATACCCCCAAAAATAGAAACCCAATATACCTCTTTCCACTCTCCATACACCTCTTTCTTCCGCCCCCCTCCAACTTTCTATCTTCCCTCCATCATCCCCCTCTACCCTTCTTCCCCTCCCCCTCTACCACTCCTCTCTCCCAGTCCACTCCATCCCTTCCTTCTCACCCTCCCTCCAGTCCTCTCTCCCACCCTCTCTACCCCTCTTTCTTCTATCCCTCTACTCCTCCCTTCGGTGTATTTCCACTATATGTCAATATACTCAAAGTTATCCTATTTTTACAGAGAAATTAAAGAGAAACAGTATACATGTGAAGTCGCATTACATTGAAATCTAACACATGGTATATATCCCCCCTCCCCTCACCCTCCCCCCCAACACCCCACCTCCCCCACCCCCATAATACTACTGTATTATGATGAGTTTAGGTCACCACTTTGACTGAACTTCACAGAGGAAGTAATGCCAGCAACCTGGCGAGTAGCATGGAAATTATTTTGAATAACAGGCTAATATTAGAGCAGAATCCAACAGACACTCTTGAGCTCCCTGAGGACAGGCATAAATGCCATAACGAACAGAGATTGATATGGTTAACAATAGAAGCAGCAAACATATCCTGGAGAGGCTATTCACTAAACCTTGGTTTGTTTGGCTCATTAACAACAACCAGTCGTCTGGATTTATGCCACATGTTAAGACAAAAGTCAAAGAAACCTTATTATGGTTGAACACGTCAACATTGGCTATCAAAGGGATGAAATAAGGCCTGTGGAGGTATCAAGTCACAGAGCTTGTAAGTGCAGTGTTTCTCAACCTTGGTGACTTTAAGTCCTGTGGACTTCAACTCCCAGAATCCCCCAGCCAGCACAGCTGTGCTGGCTGGGGGATTCTGGGAGTTGAAGTCCACAGGACTTAAAGTCGCCAAGGTTGAGAAACACTGTTGTAGTGTATAACATATTAAGTATCAGTGCTGAGTTTTCAAGTTTTCAAGATAGGATCCTACGATGTGCAGATTTGAGTCAGGTTCCCAGGCTGGGATAAGACTCCCTCTGCTGCTCTGAAGGTGGAGCAATGCTGTGCACAAGAACCTATTCAAAACAAATCCATATTCCATCAGATCGATTTTTTGCAAAATAAATAAAAGGATCGCCTTCAATCCACCTGCCTATAGATGAGATTCAGACAAGAGAACTCACATCACAAAAAAATGGTGTCCTCACCATTTTGCAAACTGTATGTAAATACCAGTAAAGGAGTATATTTGCAGGTGAATTAGCATGTTGGGGATAATTTATGTGAATATAAAATAAAGTAGTATTCTAGGATAATTAATTAACATTTATTTCAGCAGCCTTTTGAATTATAAAATAGCAGTACCTAATTATATCTTATAGGAAGCGCATGGAAATAAATGTATGGAAACAGGCCAAAAACCCCAGTGCTGTCAATGATGTGTGCACTCATGTACATTTGCAGATAAAGCCCCTTCACTAGCCTCTGAACATGTGACTGATAAGAGTATTGGACATAACTCTGCACCCGTTTCTGCCTTGATGTGCCTTGTCCTGAATGGTGAGAAGCAGCTTTCTGTACTCAACTCCTGTATATTAAAGATAGCAATAGCAATAGCAGTTAGACTTATATACCGCTTCATAGGGCTTTCAGCCCTCTCTAAGCGGTTTACAGAGTCAGCATATCGCCCCCAACAACAATCCGGGTCCTCATTTTACCCCCCTCGGAAGGATGGAAGGCTGAGTCAACCTTGAGCCGGTGAGATTAGAACCGCCGAACTGCAGATAGCAGTCAGCTGAAGTGGCCTGCAATACTGCACCCTAACCATTGCACCACCTCGGTTCTAGATGGATAGATAAATAAGAGATATGGATGGATGGATGGATAGATGGATGGATGGATGGATAGACAGATAGACAGACGGATAGATAGATAGCAATAGCAATAGCAGTTAGACTTATATATCGCTTCATAGGGCTTTCAGCCCTCTCTAAGCGGTTTACAGAGTCAGCATATTGCCCCCACAGTCTGGGTCCTCATTTCACCCACCTGGGAAGGATGGAAGGCTGAGTCAACCTTGAGCCGAACTGCAGATAGCAGTCAGCTGAAGTGGCCTGCAGTACTGCACCCTAACCACTGTGCCACCTCGGCTCTAAGATGCTAAGATCTCAGTCCTGAAGGACTCTAGCGCTAATCTCTTCCATCTTAGATTGAAATATCAACCCTGGCTTTAGCCTTCTGGTTCTTCATGATAAACCCTCAAGTTGGATATAGGAAGTAGAGGTGATTATAGGAGATGATCGGGCTGAGCTGGAAGCTGGAGTTAAACATGTTATCAGTTTGGAATCATTGTGCAGCCATAAGAGGCCCAATTCCCGTTGATCCTTACACAATGTTAATTTAGCTTTGACTGTTAGTTGAGCAGCTTCTTGTGTATAGGTAGCAATAATAAACTCTTCAGCCTTTTGAACCCAGTGAATGTTCCTGGTTCTTTGCACCTGACAGACAACGGGTTGTGTCAGACTTAGCCAGAGCTACTTAACAATCTGTTTTCGAAGTTACAAAGGCCACACTCTCCCATGTAGTCACATTTTGCGTGGTTGACAATAGCTCACACCTTTATGCTGTTTACAGCATCCTGTGTTTTCGCCAAGTGTTAATGTCTGGTTTCTAGTAAATGGATTTGCTTAACAACCACTGCAAAAAAGGTCAAAAAATTTGATCCGCTCGCATGATGCTTCAACTTATGACTCCAACGATTTACAACCACAATTCCAGATTTAATTATGGTCCCCCTTGTAGAGCAGAAGATGGCTGGTATAGGCCTATATTCATCAACCTTAACTACCACTAGACTTTCTGAGATAAGGGAAATGATTAAAAGCACTTATGGAATATTGCTGCCTAAACCGAAAGAAGACTTAGAAAAAAGTGATTACTCGTTGGTCATTCAGAGAATGTCTATAAACTTTATTTATTATTATTTACTTATTTATTTATTAGACTTATATACCGCTTCATAGGGCTTTCAGCCCTCTCTAAGCGGTTTACAGAGTCAGCATATCGCCCCCCCACAGTCTGGGTCCTCATTTCACCCACCTCGGAAGGATGGAAGGCTGTCAACCTTGAGCCGGTGAGATTTGAACCGCTGAACTGCAGATCACAGTCAGCTAAAGTGGCCTGCAGTACTGCACCCTAACCACTGCGCCACCTCGGCTCTTATTGGCAAAATGGACATTCTCAGGTCAAACTGGGGAGGATATTCACACCCTTCAGCAGTTTTACAGGACTGATTCCTTTCTCCGAACCGCTTCATCCGTGTGACTCCAGAGAGATGTTCTAATACGTGCCAAATGATCAGGGATTCACGCTCATCACTTGCTATACAAACCATAAAATAACACTTCAGATTGCAAAATGTTGGTATCTTGTTTAATTATTATGCATACAACGTTAGGCTTTTAAATTTATATTAATAGCATCTATTGAGATGCTTATTATTATGTTTTGATTTATACTTTGTATGGAATTGTGTTATTTTTGGCTAATCTTTGACCATAATTAAACTGAAGCTGAATGCTGTAGTGCCTAGCGTCACTTTTCAAAATGCAACCTTGAGTCACAGAACTGTCTTAACAGCAATATGCCCAGAGCAATTATCAAAATATTTCTTAGACATTAGGAGAATTCGCTTCTTTACAAAAAAAAAATGCCCATTTTTCAGATAAAGAAACCACTGGCTCCGTTTCAAACGTGTAAAAGCAATGTGTTAAAGCCATTGTCAAGTGCTGATAAAAATCAGCTAAAAGAAGGAAGGGGAAGGAGAGGAGGAAGGAGGAATGTAGAGAAGGGAGAGAGGGAGAAAGGGAAGGGAAAGGAAAAGAAGATGGAAGGGAGAGAAAAGGAAGGAAAGAGGGTAGGAAGGGGAAAAGGAAGAGTAGGAGTGAAGGAGAGGCAAGAGAAGAAGGAAGGGGAAGGAGAGGGAAAGGAAGAAAGTAGAGAAGGGAGAGAGGGTGGGAAGAAAGGGGTAAGGAGAGGAGGATGGAAAGGAGAGAAAGAGGAGGAGAGAGGGTAGGAAGGGGAAGAGGAAGAGCAGGAGTAGGAGAAAGGTACGGGAAGAAGGAAGGGGAAGGAGAGGAGGAAGGAGGAAAGTAGAGAAGGGAGGGAGGGAGAAAGGAAAGGGAAAGGAAAGGAGGATGGAAGGGAGAGAAAAGGAAGGAGAGAGGGTAGGAAGGGGAAGAGGAAGAGCAGGAGCAAAGGAGAGGTAAGGGAAGAAGGAAGGGGAAGGAGAGGAGGAAGGAAGAAAGTAGAGAGGGAGAGAGGTAGAAAGAAAGAGGTAAGGAGAGGAGGATGGAAAGGAGAGAAAGAGGAGGGAAGAGGGTAGGAAGGGGAAGAGGAAGAGCAGGAGTAGGAGAAAGGTACGGGAAGAAGGAAGGGGGGAGAGAGGAAGGAAGGAAGTAGAGAAGGGAGGGAGGGAGAAAGGAAAGGGAAAAGAAGATGGAGGGGAGAGAAAAGGAAGGAAAGAGGGTAGGAAGGGAAAAAGGAAGAGTAGGAGCGAAGGAGAGGTAAGGGAAGAAGGAAGGGGAAGGAGAGGAGGAAGGAAGAAAGTAGAGAAGGGAGAGAGGGTGGGAAGAAAGGGGTAAGGAGAGGAGGATGGAAAGGAGAGAAAGAGGAGGAGAGAGGGTAGGAAGGGGATGAGGAAGAGCAGGAGAAGGAGAAAGGTACAGGAAGAAGGAAGGGAAAGGAGAGCAGGAAGGAAGAAAGTAGAGAAGGGAGGAAGGGAGAAAAGAAAGGGAGAATAAGGTGGTGTTATAACAGGAGGAAGGGATGGTAAACAAAGCAACCCAAACCGTATATTATAACCTATTAAATGAAATAATATATGTATAAGAATGATAAATGTTAAAACACTTGTAACCAAACGACATGCTTTATGTGATGATGGTTTTTTTTTCCTGTTTTGTTCTTTGTTCTTTTTTGTTTTTGTTTTTTTCATTGTTGTGGGTATGTAACAAAAAAAATAAAATAATATATATATAAAATAAGCTGATAAAATATCCAAATCTACACAGCAACATTCTTGTCGTAGGAATCCTTACAGGCGATCCTCAACTTGAGACCATAATTTCCACTGCTAAGCAAGGTAGTTAAGTGAGTTTTGCCTGCTTTTACTACTTTTTTTTTGGCCACAATTAAGTGAATCACTGCAGTAAATGGATTATGTGGTTGTTAAGTGAGTCTGGCTTTCCCACATTGACTTGGCTTGGCAGAAGCCCGCTGGGAAATTCACAAATAATCATCACGTGACCCCCCAGGATGCTGCAATTGTAAATTCCTGCCAGGTTGTCAAGTGCCTGAATTCTGCGGTGAGAGTTTTAAGTGCAGGGGCTGGTTGAAAGTCACATATTTCAGTGCTGTTTTTAACTTCAAGCCATTGCGAAATGAATAGCAAGTCAAGGATTCCCTATATAACAGTTCAAGGTGGATCAGCATCATCACCTCCACGCTGCAACCATTAGGAAGTGGATTGTTTAAAGCCACTAAGGCAGTGTTTCTCAACCTTGGCAACTTGAAGATGTCCAGGACTTCAACTCCCAGAATTCCCCAGTCAGCGAATGCATGGCATAAATAGCATATTTTGGAATTATTTATCCCAGTGTTTCTCAACCTTGGCAACTTGAAGATGTCCGGACTTCAAGTCCCAGAATTCCCCAGCCAGCGAATGCATGGCATAAATAGCATATTTTGGAATTATTTATCCCAGTGTTTCTCAACCTTGGCAACTTGAAGATGTCCAGGACTTCAAGTCCCAGAATTCCCCAGTCAGCGAATGCATGGCATAAATAGCATATTTTGGAATTATTTATCCCAGTGTTTCTCAACCTTGGCAACTTGAAGATGTCCAGGACTTCAAGTCCCAGAATTCCCCAGTCAGCGAATGCATGGCATAAATAGCATATTTTGGAATTATTTATCCCAGTGTTTCTCAACCTTGGCAACTTGAAGATGTCCAGGACTTCAAGTCCCAGAATTCCCCAGCCAGCGAATGCATGGCATAAATAGCATATTTTGGAATTATTTATCCCAGTGTTTCTCAACCTTGGCAACTTGAAGATGTCCAGGACTTCAACTCCCAGAATTCCCCAGCCAGCGAATGCATGGCATAAATAGCATATTTTGGAATTATTTATCCCAGTGTTTCTCAACCTTGGCAACTTGAAGATGTCCGGACTTCAAGTCCCAGAATTCCCCAGCCAGCGAATGCATGGCATAAATAGCATATTTTGGAATTATTTATCCCAGTGTTTCTCAACCTTGGCAACTTGAAGATGTCCAGGACTTCAAGTCCCAGAATTCCCCAGCCAGCGAATGCATGGCATAAATAGCATATTTTGGAATTATTTATCCCAGTGTTTCTCAACCTTGGCAACTTGAAGATGTCCAGGACTTCAACTCCCAGAATTCCCCAGCCAGCGAATGCATGGCATAAATAGCATATTTTGGAATTATTTATCCCAGTGTTTCTCAACCTTGGCAACTTGAAGATGTCCGGACTTCAACTCCCAGAATTCCCCAGCCAGCGAATGCATGGCATAAATAGCATATTTTGGAATTATTTATCCCAGTGTTTCTCAACCTTGGCAACTTGAAGATGTCCAGGACTTCAAGTCCCAGAATTCCCCAGCCAGCGAATGCATGGCATAAATAGCATATTTTGGGATTATTTATCCCAGTGTTTCTCAACCTTGGCAACTTGAAGATGTCCAGGACTTCAAGTCCCAGAATTCCCCAGTCAGCGAATGCATGGCATAAATAGCATATTTTGGAATTATTTATCCCAGTGTTTCTCAACCTTGGCAACTTGAAGATGTCCGGACTTCAACTCCCAGAATTCCCCAGCCAGCGAATGCTGGCTGGGGAATTCTGGGAGTTGAAGTCCGGACATCTTCAAGTTGCCAAGGTTGAGAAACACTGCCCTAATCGGATGCATTCCGATAAAATTGGACTTCAGTTCCTATAATCCTCCCCCCCCCCAGCCAGCACAATTGATCCAGAACCGTGCAAAATACTTTGCATTTGGAGAACATTGGGAAAACTCAAAGCAGGAATTTCCCAAAGTGCACCTATGCCACTGTGCCTCTCCCCGTATGAAAGAACTCAATCTTCAGGAAGAGGTTTAACTCAAACAACATCAGCGGAGCTGCAGGAGCCCTTCCAAAGGGTTCCCCTTTTCAGCAAGCAGCAGATCACACAGCGCGGCAAGTAAGCCCCCCCCCCCCTTGGCCATGCTGCACGCCGATCCGCCTTTGTAGGTTGGGGGGCAGGAATGAAGAGGGCCATTTAGAGAGGAGAGCCTGGGAGCGCGGCGGGGGCTTGAGGCGCAAAGTCCTCTTACGACTGAAGCCGGTGGAATGCGCTTCACCAGCTTGGATAAACAGAAGAGGAATTCTAATGAGGCCAACCTCAAACTGAGTCATGGAATTGCATTGTTCTGGCAACTCCAGACTAATCAGCTCTCTCATCCCCCCCCCCGCGCCCTCCCCCCCCCCTGCCCAAAGGCTTTTTGCGTGTGGGCCTTGTCTCTCTCCCATGATACACGTTGTTGGAAAGTTACCAGGAAGCCTGCAAGATAGAAGAGAACTCAACTTCAAAACAGTTTGAGAGGGAGGTGGGGGGAAAGCATGGAATTGTATTAAGTTTGAAGTTTAATTTTATTTATAGGCCGCCCAATCCCGGAGGACTCCGGGCGGCTTACAGAGAGGGGAAATAAAAGAAAATAAAATAAAAATAATAATAATAGCAATAGCAGTTAGACTTATATACCGCTTCATAGGGCTTTCAGCCCTCTCTAAGCGGTTTACAGAGTCAGCATATCGCCCCCAACAACAATCCGGGTCCTCATTTAAAATAAAAATAAAAAATAAATAGACAAGTTAAAAACAACACAGATACATTCATTTCAGTCGGGGCTGGACCTCAACAATGCGGTCAACAGCCCCAGGCCTGCCGGAATAGCCAGGTCTTGACAGCTTTTCTGAAGGCCGTGAGAGTGGGTGAGGTCCGGATTTCTGGGGCAGTTCGTTCCAAAGGGTCGGGGCAGCCACAGAGAAGGCTCTCCTCCGGGGAGCCGCCAGCCGACATTGTCTGGCTGACGGCATCTGAAGGAAGCCCACCCTGTGGGATCTTACCGGCCGTTGGGAGGAGTGTGGCAGTAGGCGGTCTCGCAGGTATCCTGGTCCTAAGCCATGAAGGGCTTTAAAGGTAATAACCAACATCTTGAATTGCGTCCGGAGAGCAATAGGTAGCCAGTGCAGCTCGTGGAGGATAGGTGTAACCTAGGTACACCCAATATCGCTCGCGCGGCTGCATTCTGGACTAGCTGCAGTCTCCGAACGCTTTTCAAGGGTAGCCCCATGTAGAGCGCGTTGCAGTAATCCAGCCTTGAGGTGACAAGGAATTAAGAGTTGAGCACAACACTAAACACTTTTTCTGATTGAGATTCATTCCTTTACTATGACAAGTAGAAATATCACAAGAATAGGACATGTTTTGAACTACATCTCTCACAATCTTCTGCCCTGGACTATACAGATCCGATGAGATGTGAAATCCAAAGAATTTGAAGGATGCACATGAAAAATAAGATAAAGTGAAAGCTTCTCTCTCCAGAAAGAAAGAGAAGGAGAGAAGGTAGGAAGGAGAAGAAAAAGGGTAGGAGTAGGGAAGAGGTAAGGGAAGGAAGAAGGGGACGGAGAGGAGGAAGGAAGGAAGTAGAGAAGGAAGGGAGGGAGAAAAGAAAAGAAAGAGAAAACAAGGTGGTGTCTTAGCAGGTGTGAAGGATGGTAAACAAAGCATTCCAAACTATACCTTATAACCTTTCAAATGGAATAATAATAATATAAGAATGGCAAAGAGAAAGAATAATTATGTGAATGTATAACTATAACTGTATGTAAGAGAATAAATGACAGTCAAAATATAAAGCATAATATAGGTAAATAATATTTGGTCATAAGTAGCTAAGTATAAATAAATAAAGAATTGTACATAAAAATGGATAACGAACAAGGAGATTATGAATGCAAGATAGAAATGTATAGAAGGGAAAACACTAACTGCAAAGAAACCGATTCGGAACTGCGGTATGATATACGATGGAACTTATTGTTCCGATGTTGTTTTTAACTTATGTGTTTGTTTCTGTTGATGTGCTTATGTGTTTAAAATAAAAATTTATTAAAAAAAGAAAAAAGCTTCTCTCTCCTAACCTCAAGGGTGGTTTGTTAAGATAAAGCTGGAACAAAAATAAAATCAGCTCTCCCATTCAATACATCAGTAGCTACTTCATTCATTCATACACCAAAAGGACCCGTATCTGGGGGAAAAAAACACAAGTTTCTGCATGGGAAATTGTACGGTACAGAGTTTGATAAATGTGTCTCCTTTTTTCTTCATCTCCGACAACGGAGAGAATCAAGATCGCATGAAGTATTTAGTGCCACGTTACAAAACACTAGTACGATCACACCTGGAATACTGCAATCAGTTTTGGTCACCACGCTACAGAAAAGATGTTGAGACTTTTGGAAAAAGTTCAGAGAAGAGCAACTAAGATGATCAAAGGTCTGGAGAATATGAAGAATGGCTGCAGGTTTGGGATCTGGCTAGTCTAAAGAAAAGAAGAATTAGCTGTGACATGATAGCAGTCTTCCAGTATTTGAGGGGCTGCCCCAAAGAAGAGGGGGTCAACTTATTCTCCAAAGCACCGGAGGGCAGGACAAGAAACAATGGATGGACACTAATCAAGGAAAGAAGCAACCTGGAATTAAGGAGAAACTTCCTAACAGTTAACCAGTGGAACAGCTTGCCACCAGAAATCACGGGTGCTCCATCGCTGGAAGTTTTTAAGACGAGACTGGACAGTCACTTGTCTGAGATGGTATAGGGGATTGGACTGGAAGACGTCCAAGGTCCCTTCTAGCCCTATCCTATCCTATCCTATCCTATCCTATCCTATCCTATCTTATCTTAAGAGCCAAGGTGGTGCAGTGGTTAAATGCAGCACTTGCAGGCTACTTCGGCTGACTGTTATCTGCAGTTCGGCTGTTCAAATCTCACCGGCTCAAGGTTGACTCAGCCTTCCATCCTTCCGAGGTGGGTGAAATGAGGACCCGGATTGTTGTTGGGGGCGATATGCTGACTCTGTAAACCGCTTAGAGAGGGCTGAAAGCCCTATGAAGCGGTATATAAGTCTAAGTCTAAGTGCTATTGAAAGCCCTATGAAGTGGTATATAAATCTAACTGCTATTGCTATTGCTATTGCTATTGCTATTATCCTATCCTATCCTATCCTATCCTATCCATCATGTAATCTGATGTCCATTTTTCAAATGAAAGAGCAAAAAATGTACAAGACATTGTGACATGGATCTGAAGCAAGATCTTTCCATTTCTCTCATCTTCCTATCTTCTATGCCTTTGTTTATACAACCCAGGATTGTATTAGCTTTTTTGGCTGCTGCTGCACATTGCAGGCTCATATTCAAGGGATCGTCCACTAGGACTCCAAGGTCCCTCTCACAGTTACCGTTTTTGAGCCAAGTCTCACCTAATCTCTACTTATACCTTTGATTTTTTCCTGCCTAAATGTAAAATTCTGCTTTTCTCCACATTAAAATACATTTTGTGGGATAGGGCCCATTGTTCAAGTTTGTCAAAGATCTTTTTGGATCCCGAGTTTGTCTTCCGGGGTGTTGGCTATTCCTGCCAGTTTAGGATCATTTGCAAATTTGATGAGTTCCCCTTCTATTCCCTCACTCTAAGTCAGTGTTTCTCAACCTTGGCAACTTGAAGATGTCCGGACTTTAACTCTCAGAATTCCCCAGCCAGCATTCGCTGGCTGGGGAATTCTGGGAGTTGAAGTCCGGACATCTTCAAGTTGCCAAGGTTGAGAAACACTGCTCTAAGTCATTTATGAAGATATTGAAGAGTACTGCGCCTAAGACGGAACCTTGTAGTACCCCACTTAGTTCTCTCCATGTGGATGTAGTACCATTAAGGACTATTAAGAGCCGAGGTGGCGCAGCGGTTAAATGCAGCACTGCAGGCTACTTCAGCTGACTGCAGTTCTGCAGTTCGGCTGTTCAAATCTCACCGGCTCAAGGTTGACTCAGCCTTCCATCCTTCCGAGGTGGGTGAAATGAGGACCCGGATTGTTGTTGGGGGCGATATGCTGACTCTGTAAACCGCTTAGAGAGGGCTGAAAGCCCTATGAAGCGGTATATAAGTCTAACTGCTATTGCTATTGCTACTCGTTGAGTACCGTTTGTCAGATATCCCAAAGCCTGAGAAAGTTTTTATTCTTAAACTAAAGCAAATAAGAAAAAAAACTGTAATGTGTCAGGTGATGTATGTGTTTATGTGTGAACCCTCTGGCTAAAATAAATCAAAGTCTAGTTTTAAAAAACAGACCTTAACAAAGGTTAACCTTTGTTAAGTTATTACAAATCGCTGCAGAAAACTGAAATTTGTAACGCTGGGGGCCTATCAAATAGGATTCCAGAACCCAGTTTCCAAACCTAACAATTGGAACTAAAAGTACTGTAGGCATTCACATGAAATGTGGTTTGAGGTTTGAGGTTTATTTGATTTATATGCCGCCCTTCTCCCAAGGACTCAGGGCGGCGTACAACATTAAAAGAAACACGTACTACAAAAGTTAAAAAGAAATTAAATAGGATATCCCCAAACCCAATTAAAATTAACAACGACACATTTTTAAAAAAAGAATTCAAATTCAAATTAACAATAATCAATACTTTGATTTGTTTTGTTCAGGCCAGGCTGGCTGGCTGGAAAAGCCAAGTTTTTAGGGCGCGTCGGAAGGACCGGAGGTCGGGGATTATACGAAGCTCCGGGGGCAGCTCATTCCAGAGGGAAGGCGCTCCCCACAGAGAAGGCTCATGTGATGCTACCATTTCCTTCCCATTCTGATAAGAGCCATAATCTTCATTTTACCAGCCAAAAGCTGAAAGGCTCGGACTTTCAACAAAACAATAGAGGGGCAGGTATAGGCAAGGGGCAAAAAAAATTATCACAGCGACAGAGTTGGTTGCCTTTGGTGCGTTTATGCCTCTGTGGAGTTTGTTTTTCTGGAGGCCTTTTGGATGTAGGCCATGTCACGTGGGAGAGGACTACAGAAAAAGAAAAGGACAGCATTGGAGGCACACAGCTCCACACAATGCACACTTCTCCTTTTGGGTGATCTGCAGAATCTTGCCTTCTTCGAAAGTAGATGGCCCAGGTTGGCTATCTAAAGGACCCCACTGTCTTCCTGTTGCCAGCTTTTCTGTCCCGTTGCTCGTTTGCAAGTGGCATCAAAACAAAGGAACATTCAGAATCTTTCTTGCATCCCGGCGTTTGCCTTACAACGACTTTGCCAAGTCAGTAGTTACCGTAGCTTATTTTTAGGATACAGGGGAAGTTGGGTGGCATGGAAAGGCGAGACGTTCAGACATAATTTGAGGCGGACAGCTTTATTGCAGGAGGGGAGACTTAATGTTCGAAGACTTCAGTTAGTCCAGAACGCAGCCGCGCGAGCGATTGTGGGTGCACCCAGATACACCCATCCTCCGCGAGCTGCACTGGCTACCCATTAGTCTCCAGACCCGCTTCAAGGTGCTGGTCGTTACCTATAAAGCCCTACATGGCATCGGACCTGGGTACCTGAGAGACCGCCTCCTGCCGATTACCTCCCATAGACCGATCAGATCTCACAGGTTAGGTCTCCTCCGGATTCTACCCGCCAGCCAATGTCGGCTGGCGACTCCCTGGGGGAGAGTCTTCTCTGTTGCAGCTCCGGCCCTTTGGAACGACCTCCCCGTAGAGATCCGGACTCTTACTACCCTCCCGGCCTTCCGCAAAGCCACCAAGTCCTGGCTGCTCCAGCAGGCCGGGGGGCTTGTGAAATATCCAGCCCCACGGTAACTGTGAATGTTGCGTATTTTTAAAGTGTTGTTTTGTCTATTTATCCCCCTTCCCTTGTCTATTGTGAGCCGCCCGGAGTCCTTCGGGAGTGGGCGGCATACAAGACAAATAAACTAAACTAAACTAAACTAATAGAAAAAAAAAAGAGAGAGATCTGCTACGAACTTTTCAATTTACATCAGAAGACACTACTTACCCAATTATGACTAGTGACAAATGGCAGTGTGTTATCACAGCCAAATTGGTTCCTTTTCGGCTCTCACACTTAAAAGCTACAGAACACTCCATATTAACAGCTCTTGAGAAAACTGATTCAAGGTTGAAATGTAATCGAAATTGCGTACATGCGTGTGCACACAAATACAGGCTACTATGGATGTTTTGATCTAATCCTGCAGGGCTCTGCCTATGGTTTAACCTTTAACTAAGTTTTAACTGAGAGCCACTTGGGGGTCGTGGTTAAGGCACAAAGCCTTGATCTTGGATCAGCCCTAGGAAGGAGACAATGACAAACCATTTCTGAAGAACCTTGGCAAGAAGAAAACTGCAGGGATTTGCCCAGGCAGTCTTTGAGAATCGATTATGACTGAACAGAAGGAAGAAAAAAAAGTTTTACTTATAGATTTGCTGCTAAAAACAGATTCCCCCCAAGCTCCTGAAAGTTGCCACCGGGATTCCAGCCACACTGATTTTATTAATCAATCAAGATAAAAGTTAGTTGCACTGAAGTATCCCATGGCTTTTGTCACCGTGATAAAGCTTTATCATATCATCCACGAATTTGCTCAATAGAAACAACAGTAACAGTACAATAGAATTGGAAAGGACCTGGAGGATCCCTTTGTTAAACACAATGGTGCTAGATCTTATCTACAGGAACTACAGAGAATGAATGAGCAACAGCAAGACAATGAGATTACCAAGGTGATAAGGAATGGAGATGAGGGGGTCATGGAGTAGAGATCTCTTTGGTGGGGGGAGGACGTAGAAAACATATTGATCAGAATCGAGAACAAAGAAGGGGGAACCCTATTATCCTTTATGATGGCGGTCCTTCCTTCCTTCCTTCCTTCCTTCCTTCCTTCCTTCCTTCCTTCCTTCCATCCATCCTTCCTTCCATCCTTCCTTCCATCCTTCCTTCCTTCCTTCCTTCCTTCCTTCCTTCCTTCCTTCCTTCCTTCCTTCCTTCCATCCTTCCTTCCTTCCATCCTTCCTTCCATCCTTCCTTCCTTCCATCCATCCTTCCTTCCTTCCTTCCATCCTTCCTTCCTTCCATCCTTCCTTCCTTCCATCCTTCCTTCCTTCCTTCCATCCTTCCTTCCTTCCATCCTTCCTTCCTTCCATCCTTCCTTCCTTCCTTCCATCCTTCCTTCCTTCCATCCTTCCTTCCTTCCTTCCATCCTTCCTTCCTTCCTTCCTTCCTTCCATCCTTCCTTCCTTCCATCCTTCCTTCCTTCCATCTTTCCTTCCTTCCTTCCTTCCTTCCTTCCTTCCTTCCTTCCTTCCTTCCTTCCTTCCTTCCTTCCTTCCTTCCGTTTCAAACAGCAGGCAAATTAATAAAGTATTTCATATTTTTCAGATGAGATCACCTAAAAGAGACAGCCCTGCTCTCTTCTTTTAATCCCTCTCCTAAGCTTATTTTTCCCGTGATAATCTTGATTTAGACTTCCTTCGAGCCCGCTTACAATGTGATCAGATCACTCTTCTTGGTAGTGGGGAATTCATGTTCATCATGAAGCCATGATGCTGACTTATCAAAACAGGAAAAAGAATTGAATATTCCCGATTGGCTACGTAATAAAAATTAGAACAAAAAAAATAACTGAGAAAGTTAAACCTCTGGACTCCAAGAGTTAAATGTTTCATACTGAACCAGAAAGGAACTACTGAATGTCCGTGGAGAGTAAAGGAAAAGGCCAGGGAACACTGCTCCAATACGCTTGATATTCTACATATAATGGACCTTGTTCTGGTTCTCACCAGTTCCTCTAGGCTTCTTGCTAGCACTCTTAATTGCAACAGCAGCTACTCACAACATCAGTGCATGTGTGAGGTTTCCTTGATTCTGCACTGGAAGAAAACATAGCATATTCTGGACCATAAACGCTGGGCACAACCCAGGAGTGGGTTCTGGCAGGCACTACTGCTGGTTCGCTCGTGCGCGTGCTTTGCAAGCGTGCATGCACAGCGCAATTAAAATTGTGTAGAACCAAAAAACAAGATGGAGAACTGGTTCGGGGGGGGGGGGCGTGGCAGGCCTGGGTTGCTGCCGGTTCCAGCAACCCAGATCGCCAAAAGCACTACCTGTTCGGCCAAACCGGTCCGAACCAGTAGGAACCCACCAATGGCACAAACTCATACAATAGCAATAGCAGTTAGACTTATATACCGCTTCATAGGGCTTTCAGCCCTCTCTAAGCGGTTTACAGAGTCAGCTTATTGCCCCCACAGTCTGGGTCCTCATTTCACCCACCTCGGAAGGATGGAAGGCTGAGTCAACCTTGAGCCGATGAGATTAGAACCGCTGCAGATAGCAGTCAGCTGAAGTGGCCTGCAGTACTGCACCCTAACCACTGCGCCACCTTGGCTCCAGTTAACAAATGGATCTCCCTCGCATCATCTCTAAGCACTATGGAGCTGTTATATAAGTCTAAGTGCTGCCTCTCCAGTGACTTGAATCAGGGGAATCATGGTTTCTCCTAGACTGGGATGGAAAAAATAAATCCACTCCTTTTTATGGGTAAATCAAGGAATGTAGCAACTATCTGGGAAATGAATTTCTTGCATCCACATCAAGGCTAGTCAACCTTTTTATACCTACTGCCCACTTTTGTAACTCTGTTAGTAGTAAAATGTTCTAACCGCCCACCGGTTCCACAGTCATGGTGATTTATAAAGTAGGGAAGTAACTTTATAAAATTTACAAAGCAGAGTTACAGCAAACCCCTACCGCCCACCATGAAAGCTGGAACGCCCACTAGTGGGCGGTAGGGACCAGGTTGACTACCCCTGATCTACACTGTGGATGCTCCCTTGATTGGGAATATTTTTTTACTCTCTTGCTGAAGGTAGAACCATCAGTATCTTTCCACAACTTAACTAAAGCAAGCATTACAAGAGGGGAAGAATCCCAAATCTCTTTAAGCAGCCTGTTGGGGCCTTTTTGAAATGAAGAGATATTGTCCTATATGGCAGTATAGGACAATATCAAGATGGGCAAACCAATAAGCTACTCAGAAAATCTTAACAGGGTTTGTTTCACATCAGATTCCCTAAGGACCAATGTTTCTGCAATCAGACTCCCCCCCAAACAAGACAGCCTCTTAAACCATGGTGGGCTTCCCACTCCTACAGTAACCAAAAAGCCCCTTCCAGAGCCCTTCCTATTACGTCTTGGCTAAAGCAGAATGTTCCGGGAGCGTCTTGTGGATGTAACTGGAGAAGCATCTTTCCACTTTTGTTAATGCAATCACCATGATGCAATTCCAATGTTCAGATTTCCTAATGGAGTAGAGCTGCTTGGAGGGGGAGGGGAGGGGGGGGGGAAGCAAGCAATACTTTTGATTCATCTAACCTGACTGGCAAGGTCAGATTCCCAGAAGTTCAGGAAAGCAAGAAGGAAATGGGTGGAATTCACAAAAAAATCAACTAAGCTTTTGGTTTCCTTGACAATGCTGTAGACTTCACCCCCCCCCCTTTACTCTATTCTGAATTACCCAATCCTTGGCATCCTTCCTCCCTCTACACACAGCCAGGATAATCTAATTCCCTCCACTTCACAGTCAAAACACACACCAGCCCTTCTTCCTCTGCCCCCCCCCACCCCACCCCCTTCCAGGAATGCATGAAGTGCAAGGTAATTTCCATAGCAACTAATTTCATTCCAAGAAGAGACTAAGCTGGCTTTGATTGGGGAGCAGAGAAAACTGAGAAGAGAGAGAGAGGAGAGAGAGAGAAATGAAGAAGGAAGATCAGACCAAGGCTTCCCACCCCTAGGAGAGCAGTCCCAATCAATCACTTATTCAGCCGTCACTGTTTTATATTTGTAATCAGGGAGGCAAGCTTTAACTTTTAACTTTTAATAGATTTATATGCCGCCCAATCCCGTAGGGTTCCGGGCGGCTTACAGATGAAGTTAATAGGAAGAGTTAAAAATAAGGAACAATTTAAAAAGAAACAATTTAAAAACAAGACACCATACGCTCAATCTGAGTGGGGCTGGACCTCATTCTTGAAGTCAACAGCCCCAGGCCTGCCGGAATAGCCAGGTTTTAGTGGCTTTTCGGAAGGCTGAGAGAGTGGGGGGGGTGGTGTCCGGATCTCTACGGGTAGGTCGCTCCACAGGGTCGGAACAGCTACAGAGAAGGTCCTACTCCGAGGAGCCGCCAGCCGGCATTGTCCGGTCGACGGCACCTGGAGAAGGCCCAGTCTGTGAGTTCTTATCGGCCGTTGGGAGGTATGTGGCAGGAGGCGGTCTCCCAGATATCCAGGTCCTAAGCCATGTAGGGCTTTAAAGGTGATGACCAGCACCTTGAATTGTGTGTGGAGACTGATCGGAAGCCAGTGCAGCTCGCGAAGGATAGGTGTAATATGGGTGTATCTAGGTACACCCATAATCACTCGCGCGGCTGCGTTCTGGACTAACTGTAGTCTCCGAACACTGCAGCCCCATCTCTACAGCCTACGAGTCCTCGGGCCGGGTCCCCCCTTCGGGGATCACGATCCACTCCTCACTGAGTGCCGCTAATACAGCAGCATGGGCCACGAGGGCTCCTTTCGAAAACATTTGTCGGGCGGCCACTTGGTCATTCCCGACACCGTTCATCCGCCACTACCGGCTGATGCCTTTGCATCGGCCGAGGCGTCTTTTGGGCGTAGGGTTCTACAACAGGTAGCGACCACCCTTTCCCCCGAATCCTAGTTTCCCTCCCAGGGACTGAGTTTGGGTACGTCCCAGGGGGTCGCCCCTTCCTCAAGTCTACCGGAAAAAGAACGTTGGTCCTTACCTGAACGTTTCTTTTCGGTAGATGAGAGGGAGGGGCGACACCCTGCCCCAGTCAGACGCAGGTGATAGTCAGTCGGGGTGAGGGGCGGGGGGGTTCCGTTGCTGGTGTCTGTTTTTTTGGCAGCATGTTCTGCCAAATGCGACTTCGAGGAAGTGGGAGCCACAGGGAAAGGAGGAGGTTAAAAGAGATTTCCCTCAGTCTTTGGACCAATCAGGCTGTGAGAATATCCCAGGAGTGGCCCCTCCCTCTTGTCTACCGAAAAGAAACGTTCAGGTAAGGAACAACGTTCTTTCTTACTGAGCAGAGGTGGCGCAGTGGTTAGAGTGCAGTACTGCAGGCCACTTCAGCTGACTGCTCTCTGCAGTTCGGCGGTTCAAATCTCACCGGCTCAAGGTTGACTCAGCCTTCCATCCTTCCGAGGTGGGTAAAATGAGGACCCGGATTGTTGGGGGCAATATGCTGACTCTGTAAACCACTTAGAGAGGGCTAAAAGCCCTATGAAGCGCTATATAAGTCTAACTGCTATTGCTATTGTGCCCTTTAATTGCAAATTGTTAACTATAGTTATCATGACGACAATACCCAAAAGACAAGTGAAAATGTAAACAAATAATTTGAGCCAAATCTTTGAATAGGCTCTTGCACTTTCAATTGCAAATCTCATGATTTGTGCCCACTGTGGAAATTCTTCTGGATGCTGATTTTTACGCATAGTCTGATGAAAAAGATTGCTACTCTTGATTAAAGAGGTTTGTTTTTTTTAAAATTCCAAAAGCACATTAACAGGCCTCCCAATAAAGCAAAAGAACCTGAATATTTATGGAAGTAAATGTAACACTTAATGGGTATAACATACATCCCCCTTCAGTGCCTTTTTGGGTTACTGCAGAAGCTATTAGCCATAGAAACCTGCTAAGGAACAGCTGTTTGTAACCGTATCCTCCAAACTAATTGAAAGATAAAAAAAAAAATTTCCTCCCAGTCCTGAACATAACACACCCAAAATCAATGAAAGGAGAAACACAAGAGTGTAATGGAGATGGAGTATTGATAAAGAAATATGATTATGGCAAGCAGAAGCTCTCTAGCGGGCATAGAGCCAAGGTGGCGCAGTGGTTAAATGCAGCACTGCAGGCTACTGCTAGATCAGCAGGTCAGCGGTTCAAATCCCACCGGCTCAGGGTTGACTCAGCCTTCCATCCTTCCGAGGTGGGTAAAATGAGGACCCAGATTGTTGGGGGCAATATGCTGACTCTGTAAACCGCTTAGAGAGGGCTGAAAGGCCTATGAAGCGGTATATAAGTCTACTGCTATTGCTATTGCTATTGCTATTTGTCATTCACGATTACAACAGTAATGAAGCTGAAGCAATAATTCAATCTTTTTATATATAAGGCTTCGCATCCAATATATTTGTTTTTTTTAAAAAAATCTGATTTCAGTCCACTACCTTCCTGGGAAAATGCTAAATCATAATAACCCATTAATCTGTACCTTTTAATTCAGAAAGAAAGCTTGTGGGGGGGGGACCCCCCCCCAAAAAACCCCCCCACAATCTGCATCCATGTCACTGGGCACAAAAAGGGAACATTACCAGGAAGTTAGGTGCTTTTACTCTTTCTCTCTCTTCCTCCCTCCTCTTCTTCTTTTTCTCTCCCTTCCTCCCACCTCTCCTTACCTCTTTCTTCTTCCCTTACCTCTCCTCCACACTTCTTCTTCCTCTCCTACTATCTCGCCTTCTCTTTCTCTCTCTTCCACCCTCCATTCCTTTCCTTTCCTTCGTCCCTCCATTCTCTACTTCCTTCCTCCCTCCTTTCCTTCCTTCTTCCCTTCCTTTCTTTTTCTATTGTTATAGGTGTCTCTTTCAAATCCCAGTTTTATGTTTTCTTGGGGATGTATTTCCACAAGCCCATTTTTGTTTCACATCATTTCCCTTTTTTTTCTCTAGCATTCTACAGTCTATATGCCAGCTTTCGTCCTGATTTGATTTTCACCAATCATGACCCCCTTGTTTTACTCATAACTATTATTTTTGAGTGTTGTTCTATTCTTTTATTGCTTTTTATCTATACCAATTATCCCATATCTGGTAGAATTCTGATTCTTCCTTTCTCTGTATTTCTTTCGTTAATTTATCCATTTCGGCACAGTCCATAATTTTTCTTATTATTTCATCTTCATTTGGGTTAGATTGTTTTTCCACTTCTGGGCAAAAGCGATCCTTGCTGCTGTTAAGTATATGTAGTATTAGATATTGTATTTCTTTTTTTGTATTTCACCGACATAATTCCTAATAGAAAAACTTCAGGTTTCCAATCTAATTTTAACCCTTGTTATTGCCTCCAGCCAGAAATATCAGTTGTCAGCTTTACTAGTTTGAAAAATAGTGGAGTGGATTTTGATATAAATTTGATTTTGTTAAGAAGGAAATATGCCCCCTGCGTCCCTTGATGAAAGACAGCCCAATTCTATGTTTACTGAAGTAAAAGTTTTTTTTTCAAAATTTTCAATAAAAAAAGTTTGGAAAACCATTTGTGCAGAATGCTTGAGCAGGGGATTGGACCAGAAGACCTCCAAAGTCTTCCAACCCTGTTATTCTACATTCTAGTGCCAAAGTCACTATATAAAAAGAAAAGTTTCCATTTATTTCTATACCCATCACATGAATAAATATTACTCAATACAGAAAAAGGCAAAAAGACAGCATAACGATATATGTTGCCAAAACTGTTAGAAGGCTCTTCGAAACTTCAGATTTAATTATTTCACTGCAGATATAACACTTCACTTGGGTGACTATGAGAAACGCTCAAAAACCAACGTGTCTGATACTGAAATTGGGACATTTCGGATGAGAAGTGAAACGTGTTTTTTTTTTAAAAAGACAACAACAGCACTAAGAATCTTTTGGAAAAAGCACCTGGATAATTAATCTCCACAGACAAGTTAATGGATTGTCTTTCCTTCCTTTCCTTCATACATATAATTCAATGAATTGTTAAGGCAACTTTTGGCAACCTTTTGCCCCCCCCCCCCAAACTACAATAATGTATTGGTGATTTTTGGAGAATCAAAGGAGGTTTGAACTGCAATCATTATGCTGGAAGAAGATCAATGGTGCGAGACAATGCTGAAGACAACGCTCATGCAAACAGCACTAGCCAGGTCATAAACACCTAGATGTCACTTCCGATCACTTCACCAATATAAACCCAGCCTCTTTTAAGGCTCAGCATCAGGAGATTCAAGCCAGAAGCTTATAAATCTCCCCTAAAAGTCATTAGAAAATTCATCAGGCCACACACACACACACAGATATCAAGAGGAACAGCTTGAACAATAGGTTAAACAAATCTGCCATCCTTCTCCAAAGGGAAATTCCAATGCACCATGTGCAGAGGGCAGAACTGCAAGATTCACAGGCATGATTAAGTTAATGTTGATGCACAGGACAAATTTCCTCAGGTTTGCTGATTCTCCCTGCTGATGCATCCCTACTGCTTCCCTACACCCAGCAATCAACTCTCCCTTTCACTGTTGGAGCCTGGTTGGGGCACAACAGAAAAGTTATCAAGCAAACCAAACAACTATAGAATATACTGGACCGCAGGAAAGAATTAGCAAATACAGGAAGTTCTTGTTGTATTTTACAAATGCAGGTTAAAAGAAAAGACAAGAAAGAGAAAACAAGGTGGCGATACAGCAGGTGCTAGGGATGGTAAACAAAGCAATCCAAACTATACCTTATAACCTTTTAAACGGAATAACAATAGTATAAGAATGGCAAAGAAAAAGAATAACTATGTGAATGTATACCTAGAATTGTATGTAAGAGAATAAATGACAGTAAGAATATAAAGCACAATATGGGGGGGAGGCGGTTGAAATAGCCAGCCCCACGGTAACTATGAATGTTGTGTATTTTAAATTGTTGTTTTGTCTATTTGTCTATTTATCCCCTTCCCCTGTTATTGTAAGCCGCCCGGAGTCCTTCGGGAGTGGGCGGCATACAAGACCAATAAAATACAAAAAAATACAAATACAATATAGGCAAATAATATTTGGTTATAAGTAGCTAAGTATAAATAAATATAGAATTGCACATAAAAATGGATAACGAATAAGGGGACCATGAATGCAAGATAGGAATGTATAGAAGGGAAAACACTAACTGCAAAGAAACCGATTCGGAACTGCGGTATGATATATGATGGAACTTATTGTTCCTATGTTGTTTTAAGTCGTGTGTCTTTTTCTGTTGATGTGTTTATGTGTATAAAATAAAAATTTATATTTCAAAAAAACAAAAACAAATGCAGGTTAAAACAATTTAAATATGTATATGTATGAAACTCTCTCTCACTCTCTCTCTCTCTCTCTCTGTGATAGATAGATATAGATAGATAGATAGAGATAGATAGAGATAGATAGATAGATAGAGATAGATAGAGATAGATAGATAGATAGAGATAGATATAGATAGAGATAGATAGAGATAGATAGATAGATAGAGATAGATATAGATAGAGATAGATAGAGATAGATAGATAGATAGAGATAGATATAGATAGAGATAGATAGAGATAGATAGATAGATAGAGATAGATAGAGATAGATAGATAGATAGAGATAGATAGATATAGATAGATAGATAGATAGATAGATAGATAGAGATAGATAGATATAGATAGATAGATAGATAGATAGATAGAGATAGATAGATAGATAGATAGATAGAGATAGATAGTAGATAGATGATAGGTAGGTAGGTAGGTAGGTAGATGGTAGATAGATAGATAGATAGATAGATAGATAGAGATAGCTAGATATAGATAGCTAGATATAGATAGATAGAGATAGATAGGTAGATAGATATAGATAGATAGATAGAGATAGATAGATAGATAGATATAGATAGATATAGATAGATATAGATAGATATAGATATAGATAGATATAGATAGATAGATAGATAGATAGATAGATAGATAGAGACAGAGATAGATAGAGATAGATAGAGAGAGAGATAGATAGATATAGATAGATAGATAGATAGATAGAGATAGATAGAAAGAGATAGATAGAGATAGATAGATAGATAGATAGATAGATAGAGATAGATAGGTAGATAGATATAGATAGATAGATAGATAGATAGATAGATAGATAGATAGATAGATAGATAGATATAGATAGATATAGATAGATAGATAGAGACAGAGATAGATAGAGATAGATAGATAGAGATAGATATAGATAGATAGATAGAGATAGATAGATAGAAATAGATAGATAGAGAGAGAGAGATAGATAGATATAGATAGATATAGATAGATATAGATAGATATAGATAGATAGAGATAGATAGAGATAGATAGATAGATAGATAGAGAGAGAGAGAGAGAGAGTCATTCATAGTGTCATGTTGTTTTGAGCAGTGTTTTTCAACCTTTTTTGTGCAAAGGCACACTTTTTTCATGAAAAAAATCACGAGGCACACCACCAGTAGAAAATGTTAAAAAAATGTAACTCTGTGCCTATATTGACTATAGGCGGGTGTTTTTCCCACGGCACACCTTACACTATGTCACGGCACACTAGTGTGCCGCGGCACAGTGGTTGAGAAACACTGGTTTTGAGTATGAAATTTTCTTGCTGTTTCTCTTGCAGAGGGCAAACTTTCTCTGTGCCATTCCAATGTGCCAGGAATAGCTTGTGCTATTCTAGCAATGAGGCTAGAGTTAATCTCTGATTAGACCCAGCAACTTACAAAAGGCATCTTTAGGATCTTTTAGTAACAGAAAAACTAAAGCTGATGTTGAGGAGAAAGGCCTGTTCTAATGATATCAACCCCCAGAAACAATGAATGAAAAAGAAGTTTCCCCTAAGTTTCTAAGAAGAAGAAGAAGCAGTAATGCCCATTATCTATCAGCTATCTTCAACTGGTAGCCACCAACCACGTTGGATTACAGTTGGCACAATTCCCATTTATGGTAGGAATCTTAAAAGACAAGGCTCAACACCGTTGGTGGGCTTATATAATGAGAAATGCCAATATCATGTAGACCAGAAATGCGTCCAAAGTGTGCTGTGCCTTTTCAATTTCAACCATTGTCTCTCTTCTGTCTGTTAAACATACACATGAAAGAATCTTCCTTCTTTTTCAATTGCTTCCCTAAATCATCTTTCTAAGCAGAAGAGTAATATTTATCTTCTGCATGATACCAAATGCATTCTTCAAATTCTATGTCATTTGTGGAGTGGATGTGTTGGCTATTTTGAATTGACTGTGAAAGTCAACTTTCTACAAGTCAACATCCCCAAATTCTTTTCTTCAGTTCATGTTTATCTGAGGCGTAAATATCCTTTTTTTGTTTAATACACTGTTAAAAACTCTCCTTCCTCAGGCTGGATGGAAGTTTTTGTACCTGGGTTTTCTTTAGCCTAAGAATCAACGAGGCAGGCTTTCCTGACCAAACCCAATTGACAGCTGGTCTCGAAAGCCCAGGTTGTTAGACCTACATTAACCCAAATACATTTTAAATTAGAAATGGGCAAGCTATGTCTACAGCCTTTACTTTTCACAGACTTCTCCAACATTTATTGGAATTATTGTAAAGAAGTTCAGGATCACCAGCAGTAGACTATTATGGAGCAAGAATGTATTTATGGGGACAGATCTCCACCTTGGAGAAATCTGGGCCAGTCTAAACAAATAAAAACAATTTTAAGAAGTTAGCTACTCTTGTCCTTCACTCTTTTAATGTCAAATCCTCACTTTGCTCAGAAAGCACACACTATTGGTATTCTTTATGGTGAGTGGTTTTGAGTATGAGGAGCGCAGGTTCTATGCAAAGTATTAAACAATCATGCTACCCCATATCTACCCCAGATGCATGTCAGACTAACAGAAAGATCTCTAAGAGGCAGCTTTTATCCTGCCTTCCCCCCATGTGATGTTGCAGAAGCTGGCATATCCAACAGAGGTCCATCAAGTGATCCAGTCCCCTGCAGGGGCAATATATAAGGCAACTTTTTTCCAGACCAGACTGAGAACTGGGTTACTTGCTTTGGTGGCACAAACACAACAGCTTTGCATTTCCAAAATCAAAGAGTATGAAAGTACTTCCTCCTTTTCCAGGTGGTCTTGCTTACCTGGACCAAAAGACACAGTATGTACCTACCTATCTATCTATCTATCTATCTATCTATCTATCTATCTATCTATCTATCTATCTATCTATCTATCTATCTATCATCTATCTATCTATCTATCATCTATCTATCTATCTATCTATCTATCTATCATCTATCTATCTATCTACCATCTACCTACGTACCTACCTACCTACCTACCTACCTACCTACCTACCTACCTACCTACCTACCTATCATCCATCTATCATCTATCTCTCTCTCTCTCTCTCTCTCTCTCTCTCTCTCTCTCTCTCTCTCTCTATCTATCTATCTCTCTATCTATAGATCTACCTACCTACCTACCTACCTACCTACCTACCTACCTATCATCCATCTATCATCTATCTCTCTCTCTCTCTCTCTCTCTCTCTCTCTCTCTCTCTCTCTCTCTATCTATCTATCTCTCTATCTATAGATCTACCTACCTACCTACCTACCTACCTACCTACCTACCTATCATCTATCTATCTACCATCTACCTACCTACCTATCTACTACCTACCTACCTACCTACCTACCTACCTACCTACCTACCTAAACCTGCCCTGTAATTCTACAACACTGAACGAAGCAGGAGATTTTAAATCCATTTACTCACGAAGACGAACGACTCGCCCACGATTCCCATTCCAAAACCACGCTTTCCTTTTCTACGAGGCCGAGAAAGGAGCAAACAGACTAAGAGGAGCCAAAACAGACAAGGGCCCTTCCGGAACCAGGATTAGCGCCCCGGGGGGCGTCCCGGGATGAGCGTCTCTTTAAGGAGAGACGGTGGATGGAAGCAGGCGCTAACGGTGGGAAGGGGCTTCGCTGCGGGGCAGGGCGGGGGTGGAGGGGGGGGCAAGAGAACTCAAACTTTCCTTGGCGGAAAGGAGAAGGAGGTTCAATCTTTACGGAGGGGGTCTAGGAGACAAACCAGCCCAGCCCTGGGTGGGGGGGTGGGGGGGCGCGAAGAGGAAATGGAGACCCAGAAAGAAGCAAAAAGCGGGAGGGATAAACCAGGAAATCGCGAGCGGGGCAACTTCCAAGGAGGAGCGCCCGGGCGAGAGGGGTGTTGCGCGCTGGCTTACCCAGAGCTCCGTGCCCCAGTCCATGCTGGCTGCGCTCCCGTCGTCAGCCCTCGCTTCCTCTCGCAAGGCCCGCCCGAAGCCCAACTCGCCGCCGCCGCCGCTGCCGCCGTTGCCCCAACCGAGCCGAACTCCTCCGGCCGCCCAACCTCAGCGCGCAGCCCGCTCGGGACACTCCCTGCTCCGCCCCCGACCAGCCTTAAAGGCGCAGCCCGGGCGGGTTTCGCCTTGTTTTGCGCCAGGAACGGCTCGTCTCCGTCTCCGGGTCTCTTTTTCGCCTTCCTAGTTCATGGAGGCGCGCAAGACCGCCCAGCCCGCGTCCTTCTTCAACCCGCCCCGTCGGGATGCAGAAGGTCCGAGAGCGCCATCCGTTGAGATGCCGGCGTCGCTGCTGCTCGCTGGACGGCGCTCGGCAGCGCCCGAGTCTCCCCCGTTGACTCCTCCAAGGTGGAAACCCAGCGCGTGTCCCTCGAGCAGCACCGACTCAGCGGCCGCTTCCAAAGTCCCGGAGGCTCGGCGGCGGCTTTGCAAACCTCTTCCTTGCAAAGAGCTGCGGAGAAGCCCCCCCCGAAAGGCACGCTGGCTTGGGGCGTTTTGGGTTGATCCCGAGGAATCCTTCCCAGGGAAAAAACTCGACGAAGGTAGTTCAAGCCGGTGCCAAACACGATGACTTAGAAATCACCGGGATTCTGGGGTGGGGGGTGGGGGGCGAGGAAAGAGACGTTGTTTAGCAAAAAAAACAAGCCCCCCCCATTCCCCATGCAATGGGAGCGGATCTATCTATCTATCTATCTATCTATCTATCTATCTATCTATCTATCTATCTATCTATCTATCTATCTATCTATCTATCTATCTATCTATCTATCTATCTATCTGTATCATCTATCTATCTATCTATCTATCTATCTATCTATCTATCTATCTATCTATCTATCTATCTATCTACTATCTATCTCTATCTATCTATCTATCTATCTATCTATCATCTATCTATCTATCTACTATCTATCTCTATCTATCTATCTATCATCTATCTATCTATCTATCTATCTATCTATCATCTATCTATCTATCTATCTATCTATCTATCTAATATCTATCTCTATCTATCTATCTATCATCTATCTACTATCTCTATCTATCTATCATCTATCTATCTATCTATCTATCATCTATCTATCTATCTATCTATCTATCTATCTATCTAATATCTATCTCTATCTATCTATCTATCATCTATCTACTATCTCTATCTATCTATATATCTTCTATCTATCTATCTATCTATCTATCATCTATCTATCTATCTATCTATCTATCTATCTATCTATCTATCTATCTATCTATCTATCTATCATCTATCTATCTTTTTTTATCGCGAAGCGGATGTAAAAGGTGTTTTAAAGCAGCAGGAGCTGGGATCTCGTTTCTGGTCGCTTCCCGGGGAAGAGAAGTCGTGGGCAGAGGCCGAACACTTAACGCCCCGGGCAATTTTCCCCCCCAGATGCCCACATGCCTAACTGACTCACCTCAGAAAGCCTGGTTTGGAGTCCCCGCATTCCTCGTGGCTGCTGCACCCCTCCGGCTGGGGAGCCTTGCCAACAATTGCATCCCGCCAGCCGGATGTTTGGTGAAGGTGTAGACCCGTTTCTGCCTGATTAACAAAACAAAAAAAATCACCCCTCCTCCTTTTTTTTGCTGGAAAAAAGAGTCCTTTGCAACTAATAACAATCATCCACACGTGTTGATGAGTCTCGTTAAACAACATACAAGGAAATCAGGGGTGTTACTGGTGCCGCAAATAAAGCATGTGAATGTCTATTGAAGATGCGAGCAACAGTAGAGGAACGCGGCATTGATTGATTGATTGTTTGGATCAGGGGTGGGTTTCTCGCCCCGTTCCAACCGGTTCTGTTGGAATGGGGCTGGTGGCGTCCTCATGCACACGTGCGGTGCACGCATGCGTACTAGCGTCTGCGTGACGCTGTATGCATCGTGCGCATGCGTGGAAGCGCAGAACTCGTCAAAACCGGGTAAGGACCGCGGGCGGGCGGGCACGCCCTTCGCCGTTCCCGGAAGTTACTTACTTCCGGGTTCGGCGACCAACCGGTTCGCAGGGACCGCCGTGAACCGGTTGAAACCCACCCCTGGTTTGGATTGCTCTATGTCAAGGAGGTGAACAGGACTGGGGCTTTCAATGAACACGACTCAGAGGTGGGTTCCTACCAGTTTGCACCTATTTGGTAGAACCGGTTTGTCAAATCTACCGAACTGGTTAGAAGAGGTTCCACCAGTGGACCCGGAAAGCAGGCCACACCTACAGAAGAGGCTCTAAAAAATTTTGAAACCCACCACACACACACACACACACCTACCTACCTACCTACCTATCATCTATCTACTAACTATCTATCTATCTATCTATCTATCTATCTATCTATCTATCTATCATCTATCTATCTATCTAGACAGACACAGAGAGAGAGAGAGAGAGAAAGAAAGGAAGAAATAAATAAATAAATAAATAAAAAAGAGAAAAAGTGAGAGAGAGATGAAAGAAAAAAAGGAAAAAGGGACAGAGACAAAAGGAAGGAGAGGGAGAGAGAGAGAGAGAGAGAACACATGGCTGGCAAGCCACTCCCATCAGGTCACATGGCCGGCAAGCCACTCCCACAAAGGCCACACCCACAGTAGGTTCGAAAAAATTTTGAAACCCACCACTGCCACTCCTTCATAGTAATATCTCTCTGGCCACTCCCACTTCATTCTTATTCCTTTCCAACCGGATCATACCAAAAAAGTGCTCTGTGGTTAGGAGCAAACTGGCTTCCCTCTGTTGCCTACACCCAATACATACTTTTTTGGGGTGTGCATAGGGCGTAGTAAAACAAAGAGTTCCATTTCATTTGAAAGACTAATAAAGCACTGTCTGGAGTTATCACAGCACTGAAAAAGTGACGATTTTTTTTCCACAACTGCTGCAGCATCCCATGGCCTCATGATCAAAATTTGGCAACTGGCATGTATTAGTGGTGGGATACGACTGGTACGTCCCAGTAGGGGGCCAGTGCCTCTAGGTACCATTCCAGCACGGTGCTCCAGAGGGCCCACCCGCCCGCCCTCCTTACTTGTATTTGAGCTGATTGGGGCTTCCGCGCACGGAGCGTATGGTGCCTGCGTGATGCTCCGCTGCGCAGCTGGAGCGTTGTGGGTGGTAAGTACGCAGTTGCAACGGGATCCAGAACCCACCACTGATGTATATATAATGGTTGCAATGACTTAGGATCATGTGATTTATCTATTGTGACCTGTTAAGTAAAGCCAATGGGGAAGCCAGATTCACCTAACGTCTGTGGCAAGAAATGGGGCGGAATTCACGTAACAACTGTCTTTCTTAGCAATGGAAATGTTCAGCTCATTTGTGGTCATAGGTCGAGGATTAGCTGTATGATAAAAAGTATATATATAATGTTTTTTATTTGTGCCGATAAATAAATAAAGGGAGACTAGTATAGATCTATTTCAAGCTATTTAGCTCTCATCAGCTAGCCATACCCAGGTTTGAATCCTAGTAAGGGTATGGCTAGCTGATGAGAGCTAAATAGCTTGAAATAGATCTATACTAGTCTCCCTTTATTTATTTATCGGCACAAATAAAACATACATACATACATACACACACACACACACACACACACACATGTTATATTTGTGCTGATAAATAAATAAAGGGAGACTAGTATATATATATATGTATGTAAGTTCTATTCAATTTGAATAGAACTTATATATATATAAGTTCTATTCTAAACAAAGTGTACCCTTCATGAAATTTTTCACACACATATTAAGGTTGCTTTGCTCAGTTGTGTTGTTTTGTCAATTTTTCTGTGTTTATTGATTAACGATTGCTAAAGTTAATATGTAGCCCTGGGCCTTCTCTAGTGTTTTCCAGCTACCTGATATCACCAGGCTGTTTTAAAACAACTCCCAGCAGTCTCTCAGTCCTGCTAAATGTTGTGTGACTATTACATTGATGCACATTATCCACCCACGCCAGTATATTAGATTATGCTGCCACCTGTAGATCCTTGAGTTGTAATATTCCAGATGGTTCGGATAACAAGTTCCAGAGTTTCCAACCAGGTAACAGTTGTAGGCTTAAAATTTCTGAAGTTGTAAAGGCTGAGTTGGATTACAGTTATAAGCTAAACAAAAACTTCAAGGATTGTTGCACATTTCTAGTATGATTTACTACAGGTAGTCCTCAACTTATGACAGGTCTCTCAGTGACTGTTCGAAGTTATAATGCACCCCGAAAAAGATTGCCCATTGTAGACAACAGGTTTCACCTAATGACTGTAGCATTTGCTTAATGATTTCAGATTTGCTTAATGGCCATGATTCACTTAACAACCACTGCAAAAAAAAAGTCATAGAATTGAGTTGGTCATGATTACTCACTTGACTGGCACAATGTACAACCGTCATTCTGGGCTCAGTTACAGTTGTATGTTAAGGACTGACTGCACATTTATACTCAAGACAAAATAATTTAATTCAGTGGTGGGTTCCAGATCCCGTTCCAACCGGTATGGTTTGAACGGGCCCGGCGGCGTCCACATGGACACGTGCAGCATGCGCGCACACGCATCTTAGCATCTCCGCGATGCTCCAGCTGCTCAGCAGAGCATCGTGCAGGTGCTATATGCGCCATGCTTGTGCATGGAAGCCCCAAAGACTTAAAAGACCGGTAAGGAGCTCGGGTGGGCAGGCTCTGTTGAAGCACCATACCGGAACGGTATCCAGTGCTCCGGGCAGGCTCCGGTACGCCCGTACCAGGGCGTACCGTCTGCAACCCACCACTGATTTAACTCAACCATTCAGTAAAATTTAGAGAGAATCTTAAACAGGACATTGATCTTGGATGTCTCAGGATTAGCTTTTCCTCCAGTGCAGAAAGCTAACTTCTTAGCTGCGTTCATGTTAAATAATAAGAGTACAAAAACCACCCCCTGTGCTTTGTAAACTATGGTTAACCAAAAAAATAATTTACCAACTAGACATGAATGCAGTCAGTTTGTCAAGCATTTTCTAGGCAGCTGCACAAACGAACAACAATCTTTATAAAAGGGGGTTCAAGACAGAATGGAAATCAGATTGGCAAACTCCAATCGAAAGCCATTAATAGGGTGGCGTATTTGATAGTGTGCCTATCAAGCAAAAATCTGACTAGCTGGTTTTGAAAAACTAAGGAGTAATGTACCAATCGGTCTCCGGATACGCTTCAAAGTGCTAGTCATAACTTATAAAGCCCTTCATGGTATTGGACCTGGGTACTTGAGAGACCGCCTGCTGCCAATTACCTCCCAAAGACCCATTAGATCACACAGGGTCGGCCTCCTCTGAGTTCCGTCCACCAGCCAATGCCATCTGGCTACTACCCGGGGGAGGGCCTTCTCTGTGGCAGCTCCGGCCCTCTGGAACGAACTCCCCGTGGAGATTCGGACCCTCACCTCTCTCCAGGCCTTCCGGAAAGCCGTCAAAACCTGGCTGTGCCGGCAGGCCTGGGGTTGACGAGTTCCCCTCCCATCTCGACCTGTGTGGCTGTGTGATTCTTGGCTATTTTAATCACTTGTATTGTGTTCTATGTTCCCTTTCCCCCCTTAAGTTGTTCGCCGCCCTGAGTCCCTCCCGGAAAAGGGCGGCATACAAATAAAATAAATCTAAATCTAATCTAAATGTAAGATACTTGATTTTATGCACTTCTGTGTGTTGTGACCGTGAGGCCCAAGAGGAAAGGAAGGCAGCATCTGATCGTTGCCATCCACTTAGCACCGCCCAGGGAGTAGATATAATAATAATGTAGCTACAGCATTGATATTTATCAAAAGTTGTCATAAAAACCAGAGTCTTAAGAAATGATAGGATGTGCCTCGGGAAGTGTTGCCTTCCAAAGCACATCTTATCACATCCCAAAACAATAACACAAATGTTGTTTTGCTTCAGAACCACGAGCTTAGCTATGTACAAGTGCAATGACTTGTACATAGTACAAGTAATTTCACTTAACGGTAACTCACCGAGAAAATCTAGAAAGGAGTTGTTGTGTTGTTGAAGTACATCCGTTTCAGGCTCATAATAAGAGACTTCGTTGAGGAATCCTTTTTTGGGTTACAAGACACACAGCAAATATACAGCTTAGAATTCAAAGACCGGAATGGGATGTCAGCCTCTGCTTTGCTGCTGCTTCGGCTGCCATTGAAACGGGGAGGGGGGGCATGGTATTTGGGAGGGGTTTACTAATTGTGCTGGAGGAAGATTCTGGAGTTCTGCTGCCTATCGGACTGCGCATGCGGAGGAGGTTCCCGCCAAGGCCAAACGGCACCGACATTCCATCTCGGTGATGCCTTTCGAAGTTATCTCACACCTGACACTTGGGAGAATTATGATTGGACTGTAACTGGGATGCCAAGGGGTGGGGAATGGTTTATTCTATATATCATTTGCTTTCGCGCCTAAATAATCAGTCTTCGCTTTGCTACGCTTCTGATCATTTATAATTAGTAAAAGTACACTTGATTTCTATCAATGGAGTCTCGTGGTCTTCTTTCCTAATTACTCAATGAAGAGGTGCTGACATGGCCTTTTGACATAAAGGCTACTACAAGGCTCTTGTGAAGCGAATTAATAGGGGAAGTGCTGGCGCTCAGCCACCCAGGTTCCTTCCTGTTACTGGTGTTCAGCATTTTGGGTTTTATTTATGTCAGCATTTGGATTTCGATTTGGATTTATTTGACTTGTATGCCATCCTATTCCTGAAGGGACTCAGGGCGGCTGAACAAAAGCCAAGGGGAAGGGAACAAATACAAAAAAGACAAAAAACAAGACAACAAGACAACAATTTAAAATCACAACAGGCACAACCAATTCGAGTAGGGGTAGAACTCAACAGCCCCAGGCCTGCTGGGACAGCCAGGTCTTAACGGCTATACGGAAAGCCTGAAGGGTGGCGAAGGTCCGAATCTCCATGGGGAGATTGTTCCAGAGGGTCGGAGCAGCCACAGAGAAGGCTCTCCTCCGGGTGGTCGACAGCCGGCATTGGCCGGTAGATGGAATTCGGAGGAGGCCTAATCTGTGGCATCTAATGGGTCTATGGGAGGTGATTGGCAGAAGGCGGTCTCTCAAGTACCCAGGTCCAATACCATGTAGGGCTTTATAAGTGACGACTAGCGCCTTGAAGCGTATCCGGAGACCAATAGGCAGCCAATGCAGCTCGCGGAGGATAGGTGTAACGTGGGTGTACCGAGGCGCACCCACAATCGCTCGCATGGCTGCATTCTGGACAAGCTGAAGTCTCCGAATGCTCTTCAAGGGCTGCCCCATGTAGAGCGTTATTAGCATGTCCAGGATAAAATAGCCTTACATGGCAAGTCACTGGGCTTCTTTTAGCTTTATTTGAGGTATAGGGATAGCCCATATTTTGTCTAGTTTTGTTGCATGTCATTGTTGAGGATAATTTTCCTAGGTGAGCTGTACCTTTTCTCTTTTTCCTGCAAGCTTGATTTGGGCCAACTATTGTATGTTTCAGTATGAATTACATAATATGGGTGTGAAATTAATGCACTAGAACATTCTCTGCTGCATAGTAAACTTATAGTGTCCTTTACATAAACAACTATTTAACCATCAATGCTCATAATAGAGTGTTGTGACTCAGCAGAAGTCTTCTGTGAGTCTTTTCGGGATGCAAGATTAACAATGCAGCTGGGGCTCGTTACTGGCATCTTTTGGTGATAAAAGGACGGATGGTGCCACGCCCTGGTTGCAGGAGTCAACGTTCATTCAACGTTCATTGATCATCGGTCGTGGTTTATTTGAAAGACACTTGGAGAAGTGCATTGCTTTGTAAGAGTTTTGTTTGGTATTCTGTTATCTCGTCAGATACTTTATTTATGTTTATTTTTGGGCTCGCAGCCAGTCTGAGCCGAGAACTGATAAAGTGAGTTCCTTTTACGTTTGTCTGCCTGTCGTCTGTTAACGAGCAGAGAAGGGGGCGGACAGAACAATAGAGTATTCTAATTTTATTACTTTTGATGGATTTTGGTCTATCAGTGTATTTTAGACAGTGAATTGTGCTGAATATTCACTTGTGGAAAATGTAGCATTAGAAGTTCAAGGGATTACAATGCGTCTAGATTCAAGATCGATATTAAAGCAGCCATTTCCTATATGTAAATTTTTATTTCACAGATTATTGAATGTGAAAAGAGCAAAGCCGAGGAAGCAATCCAATGAACACTTACTAGGAAGAAAGCCTACCAAACTGAGTAAGACTTAACTTCTGGATAAAGATGCATAGGATTTCCTCAAACCCGTCAATGCCCATGTAATGCAAATACTTTTGGTTCCGCTATATGTATAAAAAGGAATGTCTTCTGTATCGTGTACATATTTTTGGACAATGATGCAAATTAGCAACTGATCCTACTATGATTACAAATCTCCGGCCCCAATTAAAAAGCATTTGGGAACTGGCAAGTTGTATTTGAAAAAGAAACAAAAAAAAACTATTGCAAGTTGACTTTTCCCCTATGAAAAGAAGAAGTCTACATTAATGACATTTTTGTTTCCATACTACCTCATCTTTTTTTTGGGGTGTCCTTTTATATTGTTCTTTCTTATTTTACAGTAATTGGTTCCTCTAGTTCAGTGTTTCTCAACCTTGGCAACTTGAAGATGTCCGGACTTCAACTCCCAGAATTCCCCAGCCAGCAAATGCTGGCTGGGGAATTCTGGGAGTTGAAGTCCAGACATCTTCAAGTGGCCAAGGTTGAGAAACACTGCTCTAGTTGATTTTTTTCAGGAACAAAAAACAGTTTAAAATATGCACTCGCTCTCTTTCCTTAGCCTTAAGAATTGTTTTAATCTTACATTCTCAGAACTAACTTCAGGGAAGTCCTAATATAGTGAAGAATTGGAAAACATGTTCAGTAGGGAATATATTTAGGTAGAAGCCCAGACGCACGGTGCATTTTTAAAGGTTAGGTATTATATAAGAGCCGAGGTGGCGCAGTGGTTAAATGCAGCACTGCAGGCTACTTCGGCTGACTGCAGTTCTGCAGTTCGGCTGTTCAAATCTCACCGGCTCAAGGTTGACTCAGCCTTCCATCCTTCCGAGGTGGGTAAAATGAGGACCCGGATTGTTGTTGGGAGCCAATATGCTGACTCTGTAAACCGCTTAGAGAGGGCTGAAAGCCCTATGAAGCGGTATATAAGTCTAACTGCTATTGCTATATATAACCGAATGGGGCACTGGTTCTATTATTTCTCAAAGTAGCTATGTTCAACTTTCACAATTCCTCAGCCAGGAGATCCTTCGATGAGAATTCTGGGAACTTCAAAAACTACTCATCCAGAAGTTGCCAAGATTGGAAGATCTACAAGATGTACAAGAGTGACGGGATCAATTTTGGATCACACCACTTTGGACTGCAAATGCAGGGTGACGTTTTTGATTCCGGTAATCATAGCGTATTAAAAAATGTATTATTCAAAGATGTTACATAAGGAACACCAAAAATATGACACGCTTTGCAACCCCCCAGATCAAAAATATTATCTCATTCTAATTAGATCAGTGGTTCCCAAACTTGGCAACTTTAAGACTTGTGGACTTCAACTCCCAGAATTCTCCAGCCAGCAGAGCTGGCTGGAGAATTCTGGGAGTTGAAGTCCACAAGTCTTAAAGTTGCCAAGTTTGGGAACCACTGAATTAGATTATTGCTTTGAAGCAACATTAGTCTCCCCCCCCCCAAAAAAAAACCCCACACTGAATCAGTCCTAGGACACCTAATTCTGTACTACAAGAAAAAAAAATCTGCATGTAAGCTATAAGTAAGATCTTGTAGCCAATGAACAGACTCTTTTCAGAACCTATTAAGGAATAAAGGGCTTTGAGGCAGCTAGCACCTTCTGTATTGTAAGCGATCTAGTCCATATCTCGCCTCTTCCTCCACTGCAGCATTTTAAGGAGGCTTAAACTGGCTTTGAACAGCCGATCGTGTTGGAAGATCATCTGATGAAAAGTATTGAGAGGCAGGTTCCCACTGGGGTCCGCATGCTTGAGAGTGGTGATGGGCGTGTAGAAACTGTTGGTTTGATACCGCAATGGAGGGTTCTCCGAGTTGATCACTTTCAGCACGTGCTGCCAGCAAAAAGAGCAAGACATGGAATTAGAAATGCAGACTTCTATAGCAATAGCAGTTAGACTTATATACCGCTTCATAGGGCTTTCAGCCCTCTCTAAGCAGTTTACAGCGTCAGCATATTGCCCCCAACAACAATCCGGGTCCTCATTTTACCCACCTTGGAAGGATGGAAGGCTGAGTCAACCTTGAGCCGGTGAGATTTGAACAGCCGAACTGCAGAACTGCAGTCAGCTGAAGTAGCCTGCAGTGCTGCATTTAACCACTGCGCCACCTCGGCTCTACCTGTGGTTTACAGACAAGTGTATGTTTGGATGAAGGTGGTGGTGGTGGTGAGTATAAGTTAATTAGGATGGGGAAAAGTAGCAAACATATTTAAAGGTCTGATTTTAAGAGTCAAGATGAAGCTTCAAACAATCAGGATACTTTTCAGCCGAGGTGGCGCAGTGGTTAGAGTGCAGCAGGACTGAACTGCAGAACTGCAGATAACAGTCAGCTGAAGTGGCCTGCAGTACTGCACCCTAACCACTGCGCCACCTCGGCTCTTGAATGAAGCAACGCAGATAATCCCAACGAACAGACACGGCTAGAATACAGACAGATTTTCTTCATTACTAGTTCGAACGGTTGTTTCCTGCAAATGTCCCCTCCCAACGCCTCACTTATAAACTCTCTTGGGAGGGGCCAATCCACAACCACCTGTGCTTAATTATCTTCCATGAGACTGCCTACGGAGTTGCTTCTTCCGTTTCTCAGCCCTTCTCAATCGAGCATCAGGGACAAACTGGCTTTGATCCTCCCCACTGCTCCATGCCTCAGGCACCTGCTGGTGGCCAATCAGCCTCTCTGGTCCCTGCCCTGAGTTTGAACCCTGCCCAGGGTCCTCCACATCTTCCATGGCAGACTCTTATGGTTCCTCGCTATCCGAGTCCATCAGCAGCTCAACCGGATCCTGCTGGGCCACAACAGTCAAGTAAGCTAACCCTTTACTGACAAGAGTTGGGAGATGGGTTTTAAAATAAGTTAACGTCTACTGACTTTATGGTTCCTCAAAATGTGTCAACATATTATTTCTTTCTTTTGGGGGGGGGAGAAAGAGGGGGAGCCCTGGTTTGATTAATCTTCTGGATTATTAAGACTACTGGCCATAGCAAAGACTTTAACTTTAAGCAGCAGAGACTAGGCATTTATTCCAAAATAGGTAGGGAGAAGCATCATCTTACCTCCACCACCTCTTCTGGAGACTGCCCCAGTGCAGTGAAGACCTCCTTGGAGTAGGCTAGATAGAAGTTGTGGAACATATCTAGTGTCTCTTTATCCACACCCGAGAGATCCATGCTTGCGGCCTTTTCGTAAAGCTTCCTCTCAAACTCTGTTAACACTGGTCCTGGCTCAATTAAACTGATTCTGTAGGAGGAAAGAAACGGTGAATAATCAGGACCCCCACTCAACCTTCCACCGTTGAGCAGCCTAAACAATCTGTTTGACAAAGAAGCAGGTTTCCTCGTCTTCGAACATTGTCAAGAACCACCAGAGTGCCAGGCGTCCCAGCAGACACCTTAAGATGCTTCCCATTTGTTCTACGTAGTTCTATGACTTAGAACCCAAGGCCTGGGCTTCACTAAGCAAGAGTTCTTAGCGCACTTCGGTTCAAGAAACTGTACTATGTAGAGAAAACATTGAAACCATTTTACAAATCTCTATTTTGATTCAGAAGAATTTAATTATAACGCATATCTCATGCTTTCAGCCCCATCGTCTTGCAGAGAAGGTCTGCCTGCGTCTGATGTTCAAAGCAAATAAAACCTTAAATTAAAGCGTGGCACGACAAAACCGCGGTCCACTAAAGCGCGCCCGATTAAAGCGCGTACCTGACGTCATCAGCAGCGCGACAAATAAGACAGCGGAGAAAAGAGGGCGCTTTAAAAAGTGCTTTTAAAGCAAGCCGATTCACGTTAAGGTAAGGGTTAGTGTTAGTGTTAGTGTTAGGGTTAGGTTAAGGGTTAGGGTTAGGTTAAGCGTTAGGGTTAGGTTTAGGGTTAGGTTAAGGGTTAGTGTTAGGTTTAGCGTTAGGTTAAGGGTTAGGTTTAGGGTTAGGTTAAGGGTTAGGTTTAGGGTTAGGTTTAGGGTTAGGTTAAGGGTTAGTGTTAGGTTTAGCGTTAGGTTAAGGGTTAGGTTTAGGGTTAGGTTAAGGGTTAGGTTTAGGGTTAGGTTTAGGGTTAGGTTAAGGGTTAGGTTTAGGGTTAGGTTTAGGGTTAGGTTTCGGGGGGTTAGGTTTAGGTTTACGCGTTAATTTTAGCTTTACCGCTCACAGCGTGCTTTTTTCGTCGCGCTGTGATGACGTCAGGTACGCGGTTTCGTCGAGCGCGCTTTAGTCGACCGCGGTTTTGTGGTGGAACCAAATTAAAGAGGCAGTCAGACAATTTTATTATTATTATTTGTGACTAGCATAATAAATTACAATCGAAACTATGAAGTGGTAAAATATCAATAACATTCAAAGAACTTTCGTCACATTTTCTCTACCACTGGTCAACAAATGGAGCATAAAGCATCCCTTGTGGTCCATATTTCAGACAGAGGTTGTAGGGTTAGCATGTTTAAAGATCATTTCTTTTTCAGCTGATGGACCTCCAGTCTATCTACTCCCAAAGATTCCAGCCCAGGTGCTTGGAAAAAAGTTTACTATCCCCAACAAACTGGGTGATAATTAAAGCAGGGTTCCCCCCTGCCTTTTTAAAGTGTTCAACAGAGGCATTAGACAGAATGAGAAATAATGGGATTGAAAATTTACTTACTGTCTTCTTTACTAAAATAAAATTTAGATTTTATTTTACAAACGCCTCTAAGTGGTATTGAATATTTAATGGAAAAAAAATGAAGGACTTTGGCACATTAGCTGGCTTTTAAGTAAATAAACAATAAAAATGTTAGTTAAGACTATGACATAAGAATCATTATCAGTGAATGACAGGACTAGAAGGGACATTGGAGGTTTTCTAGTTGAAACCTCCCTGCCCAAGGCAGAATCCTTGTACCATCCAGGACAAATGGTTGTCTAATCTTAGTTTGAAAACTTTCAAGGTTGAGAGACTTTGATGAAGACTGGTTTTAAAATTGAAAATATTATATATAAGGAGGTTACATTTAGCAATAGCAGCAATAGCAGTTAGACTTATATACCGCTTCATAGGGCTTTCAGGCCTCTCTAAGCGGTTTACAGAGAGTCAGCATATTGCCCCCAACAATCTGGGTCCTCATTTTACCCACCTCGGAAGGATGGAAGGATGAGTCAACCCTGAGCCGGTGAGATCTGAACCGCTGAACTGCTGATCTAGCAGTAGCCTGCAGTGCTGCATTTAACCTCGGAGGTTACATTTAATAATATGAACTGTTATGTATAATTATGTTAAGGTATGACATATCAAAAAAGATGTAGTAAAGTGGGACAAATTTCAATTGTCATTATTGGATTAAATTCCAGTGATTAAAATGACTTACTATGAGTACTATTTTTATTTTTTTTAATTAAATGTATATGTCACCCATCTCCCTGTTGAATGACTCTCTAAAGCAGGGGTGTCGAACTTGCGGCCTGTGGGCTGTATGTGTCACACACCGGCCACGCTCACAACCATTTTAGCCAAGTGGGAAAAAGTCGTGATGCGTCACTTCACATGAGTTTGACACCCCTGCTCTACAGCTAATATTAGCAATAGCAATAGCAGTTAGACTTATATACCGCTTCATAGGGCTTTCAGCCCTCTCTAAGCGGTTTAGAGTCAGCGTATCGCCCCCACAGTCTGTTTTTAAAATTGTGGTGTTGTGTTGTCCGCTGTCTTTCTTTGTTCCCCGCCCCCCCCCCCCCCCCCCGACTTGGTTTGTGAGCCGCCCTGAGTCCCTCTGGGAATAGGGCGGCATAGAAATACAATAAAATTGAAAAATCGAAAAAGAATGGGTCCTCATTTCACCCACCTCGGAAGGATGGAAGGCTGAGTTAACTTTGAGCCGGTGAGATGTGAACCGCTGAACTGCAGATAACAGTCAGCTGAAGTGGCCTGCAGTGCTGCATTTAACCACTGCGCCACCCTAACCAGTACACCACCCTAACCACTGCGCCACATACTTTTTTTCTTTATTCCTTTTCCTCTACTTTTTCCCCAAATTTCTTTTGTTTTTTTATATTTTATCTTTCGTAGAAATTTAAATGTGGTATGTGTGTGTAGCAGGTTTTTCCCAAACTTAACAATGTTAAGACGTGTGGACTTCAACTCCCACAACACTGCATTAGAGATTTGTACCCTTTTAATGTATAAAAATGACAATTCCCTGCCCCTGTTTGTCCTCCACTAATCGATGTTATTTTCAATAAATTTTAGAGAGATAAAAAGGTTTCCTTAAGAACCATCTCCAGATATTCTTCCCATTCTCTTTGTTTTAGGATCCAAACGTCACAGAAGATGAGGGGACATAGATCCAAAGGAATATTTCATTTCCAAGCTTTTTTTAAATAATACATTCTCCATTTATATCATTTTATATGCCTGTCATCTGTAAGGTCACGGGGTAGTTTAAACATTTATTAAACAAGGAAGAAAAAAAAAATAACACTCAGATATTAAACGACCACCTGCCTTTTTCTGAACTCTTTATTTTCAAACAACCCGTGATCCGACAAAGGGGCGAACGACAAAACCGCGCCCGACTAAACCGCGTCACTGATGTCATCAACGCGGCGACAACAGCCAGCGCGGAGAAAGAAGGGCGCTTTAAATAGCGTGTCGAAAGAAAGCCGATTTAACTTAAGGTAAGGGTTAGGTTTAGGGTTAGGTTAAGGGTTAGGGTTAGGTTTAGGGCTAGGTTAAGGGTTAGGTTTAGGGTTAGGTTTAGGGTTAGGGTTAGGGTTAGGATTAGGTTAAGGGTTAGGTTTAGGATTAGGTTTAGGGTTAGGTTTAGGGTTAGGGGTTAAGTTTAGGTTTAGTGTTTACAGCGTGCTTCTTTCTCCGCGCTGTTGTCGCCCTGTTGATGACGTCAGTGACGCGATTTAGTCGGGCGCGGTTTTGTCGTTCGCCCTTTTGTCGGTGAACCCAAACAACCATCTATCATAATTAATTTCTAAAATAAAAAAAAAGCAAAACAGCTAAAAAAATAAAAACACAATATTTAAAAGCATATATTACTACTACGGTACTTTTTCTAAAAGCAGTCTAATGATTCAACGTTCTCCAGTTTAAAAAAACTTGGGTAGAAGATCTCTCTCTCTCTCTCTCGTCTCTCTGTCTCTCCCTCTGTCTTTCTCCCTCCCTCCCTCTCTCTCTCCCTCTGTCTCTCTCCCTCTGTCTCTCTCTGTCTCTGTCTCTCTCTCTCTGTCTCTGTGTCTCTCTGTCTTTCTCTTCTCTCTCTCTCTCTCTCTCTCTCTCTGTCTCTCTCTCTCTCTGTCCTCCTCTTCTCTCTCTCTCTGTGTCTCCCTCCCTCCCTCCCTCCCTCTCTCTCTCTCTCTGTGCTTGAGAGCTTAAAAGTCTTTCGGAGCTAGACAAAAAAAAAAACAGTATTCCCACATCTTGATGGAAGGGATATTTTTAGAATTGCTTCTTTACCACAATTCTCAGAGGCTAACATTTGAGAAAGTTAGTGTCTAGGTGCAAGGGCAACCAGCGAAATGCGCTGAATAGAGATCTGAATAAGTACTTTCTCCATCCTAGGCGAGAACTTGAGCCGAGGTGGCGCAGTGGTTAGGGTGCAGTACTGCAGGCCACTTCAGCTGACTGTTATCTGCAGTTCGGCGGTTCAAATCTCACCGGCTCAAGGTTGACTCAGCCTTCCATCCTTCCGAGGTGGGTGAAATGAGGACCCAGACTGTGGGGGTGATATGCTGACTCTGTAAACCGCTTAGAGAGGGCTGAAAGCCCTATGAAGCGGTATATAAGTCTAACTGCTATTGCTATTGCTAACTATCATCCAAGTGAGTAAGGTAGGGCAGCTACCCTACCTGGACTGGAGTGTGTATATGTGTGTTATTCAGTGATTGGGAGCTGAAAGCTGCTTTGGCTGGACTACGAAATCTGACTGGTAAAAATCCATAGGACCACTAGATGACAACAAAGAGATAAAAGAAGTGTGAATATTTGTCTGCCATCAATTTTTTATGGATCCTTTCAGCCCAGACCTAATTGCGCTAAACTTTACCAACTCTGCGTGCTTGCTCATTTAGTTTTTACGGACCCTGCCCTGAGTGGTATTAAGTCTAATAATGCCCAAAGAAATGCAATTCCTTCTCAGGGGAACCTCCGTCGTGGTCTGTCTTAATTCCAATCCCACTGTATTTACCTGATCCCAAATTTTAGGGCCTGCAGGGCTAAGCTCTCGCAGAAACCCTCCACAGCAAATTTGGAGGCAGAGTAGATATCATTGAAGAGGAGACCTGCAGGGGATTAAATATTGCAAGAAAAAAAAAAGATGACTCATAGACAATGAGGGGCTTGTTCTCTTTTACTACTTGCTAGTAAGATTTCCCGAAAGAAAACTGAAGCTGCTTTGCACTGAGTAGCAAACTTCTTCGACCTGCCCTGCTGGCTGTGTTTTTAATTGTATGTTCTCCTTTTTTAACCCAACGTATAGATACTAAAGCAGATGAAGCTTTTCTACAGCCAGAGAGAAAGTTTGGAAAAACACCATGGGTTTATTGTTTAGTATGTCAACCTACTTCAGTAGGACTGAAGAAAGAAGAGAGTTTGCTTGCACAAACAAGAACCATTCTGGCTGTATTTGATTTGGCATTGAACTATAATGCAACAAATCACCTGTTAGTCTAATATATTGTGTGAACCCAGCATATGCCATCAGTCTGTGCTTTATGTCTCATGAGAGCCTGGAATATCTCATTTGAATTAAATGCCCTGAATGGTGTCATGTGAACACAGACCTGACTACTAACAAGTTTTGATTAGAAAACTGAAGTCCAGAGAGTTCATTTTAGTTTATAGTGTAACATCTTGCACTCTGGTTGTGTCTACTTCAGGGGTGGGTTCCTGCCAGTTCTAATCTCTTCTATAGAAGAGGTTCCACAAATCTACCGTGCGTTTAGAACTGGTTCCAGCTCCGTCCCCCCGCCCGTCCGCACCACGCTTGCCCCGCCCGCCACTCACTGATTGGCTGGCTCCCCAATCGCCCCGCCCACCTCTAAGAGTCCTATCTAAACCTTAAAGTCTTAAAGCTGTCAAGTTTGAACATCCCAGGGTTTTTTTTTCTAAAGGGCTAGGGGTGCAAGGGTCTTGTAACTTGATAGCTTTAAGACTTGCACATTTCAATGCCAGAGTTCCTGAGCCAACATGACTGGAGGAGGAATTCTGGGAGTTGAAGTCCACAAGTCTTGAAGCTGTCAAGTTTGAACACCTTTGGGTTTTTTTTTCTAAAAGGTTAGGGGTGCAAGGGTCTTGTAACTTGATAGCTTTAAGACTTGCACATTTCAATGCCAGAGTTCCTGAGCCAACATGACTGGAGGAGGAATTCTGGGAGTTGAAGTCCACAAGTCTTAAAGCTGTCAAGTTTGAACACCCCTGGGTTTTTTTTTTCTAAAGGGTTAGGGGTGGAAAGGTCTTGTAACTTGACAGCTTTAAGCCTTGCATGCTTCAAATGCCAGAGTATTTGAACCAACATTTTGGTTGCTAAGCAAGAGCATTGTTTAGTTTCACCACATTTTACAAGTTGGTCACGCTCATCCAGTCACATGGCCGCCAAGCCACTCCCACTCAGTCACATGGCTGGCAAGCCACTCCCAGCCGGTCACATGGCTGGCAAGCCACTCCCACAAAGCAGGCCACACCTACAGAAGAGGTTCTAAAAAAATTTGAAACCCACCACTGGTCTGCAGAGTCTACTTTAACTAGGTCAATTAAAGACCGAGTAGCTACAATCTGTACACTTTGTTGGTTTTAACTTTTCTTATTGTTTAATGTGTTGTGCAAACACAGCCCATTAATTCCGCTTCTCATTTAGCTCATCTACGTGTACCCAGAAGAGCAGCCAAGTTAAGCTTGTAAAGGTCTCTGAGGGGATGTTGACAAATAAATACACAACAGGTCGGCATGAATGCTTTTTTAAAATCCTCCTCAGGTTCATGAATGATTTTGCCCAGAGAGGGAAGTGCTTTGGGTGCCCTTCCCTCTCTTTGCAAGCTCCTTTAGCCCTGCGAGGTATTGCTAGGTTCCTTGGTATGACTTGCCTCCAGTTCTTTGTTCTGTAGCAAAGAAAAGACGGAGCTTAATGTTAAAAGGATCTTGACAAGACTGGAAATACTCTCATTGCCTGCAACCTCGCAGAGCTGCTCCCTGTCAGAGAAGACAAGATGGACCAACAATATGACTTGGTATAGGCCAGCTTCACATGTTCCAGATAAATAGCCTGTATGATGTAGTTGCCATAGAAATCCATTGCTAAGGGTGCTTCCGTTCTCCGGAACCTGTCCCACCCTCGTCCTCTGGGGGTAATCAAAGTTGGTTGTCCAGAGGATTCTACCACATTCTCCTTTGTCCTCTGAAAGGAGCTTCACCTTGCAAACCTAGGACGCTGCTCATCACAACAATATGCCCTCTCTTTCGCCGCTTCATGTCAGGGAAGATTTCCTGGATAAGGCGCACCAAGCCAAAGAAGTTGGTGTCGAAGAGGTGTTGGATTGAGGCCATGCTCTGGCTTTCCACTGGACCAATCAGGCCAAATCCTGCATTGTTCACTGTATAGGAAGGGAGTGGTAAGTTAGCAAGAGAGAATAGGAGAAAGCAATATTTCAAGTCCTTGTGAATTTGCGAAATCAGCAGTGGAGAGGAGAAGGAGATGGTGTTACAATCTAACTCGTTTGTTAGCAAAGATGACACTGGCCTACCTTGGGCTTTCTCTGTACTTTGAGAAACGCCCGAACAAGGTTATTTCCAAATGGCAGCTCACAGAACTTCCTCTATTCCTCAGCAATATGCACCACCCGCTGCTATCGAGTGATTCATATCCTACTCCACTACTACAAATCACAACTTGTCACATCATGACTGAACCTGCATTTTTGTTGTCAGTATCCACAGTTTTCTTATTTCTTTGTTCATTTTTTTCTTCCATCTTTTGAACTCTGTCCTCCACTTCCTTCATTTGGTAAACATCAAATGGAGGAGAGCTGATGTTGCGACGGCACGACGTGCGATCTTGGTGTTCCGAGATCGCAGTCAAATTTCTGCCGCTGGACAGTCCATTTAGACCTAAACTGTCCCGCAGAGACAGTGATTGAGAAGGGCACCTCCTGCTGATCTCAGGGACACCACAAAGTCCCTGAATGATCCAGGAATAGCCCTTTTTTCCGGTGACAGAAATGCAACTAAGGAAGCTGCTGAAGTTGGGACAGCTCCGGAATGGGAAGAAAGCGGAAAGAAAAAGTGTGTCGAATTGGTGAGAAAATTTTATTATTAGAGGAAGAGACTACCCAAGAAAAAAAAATAAGTTAAGATTGAAGACAGAAGGCAGCGAGATTGATCTGCATTGAACTTAGTGTGTTATCCAGTTTCTAATTTTTTTTTCTCACGGATGAAACTTTTGTAGGGCCTCCCTATTTTTTAAACTGAATGGGTTAATTCTTTCTTCTTTTTTCCCTTTTGCTTATACCTATGGATTAAAATTCTCCTTTTTTATAATGCTTGATTTGATTGATTGGATTGTTTTTGATCTCCATTTAAGGGTTTTTTCTTTCTTTCTTAAGCTTGGAATATAAAGAAGAAAATAAGAAGGATTATAAAGAGGGTTGTAACAACAGGAGGAAAAGCAGTTACACTGCCACTTAGGGGCAGGAGGCTGGATACATTGTTTTTTCTTCTTTCTCTTTGATCATTTGAGATTCAAGGCTCTTTCGGTTTGTTTACTGACAGTGTTAGTAGGAAGAGCCCAAGTTGTTTATACAGGTGCCTTTTGGAAGTTCTATCACTAGCTATTGGAGGGAAGACAACATTTTGTCTTGAAAGATAATAAATGAACCTGTTTGAAGTTTATTAAAATAGCCTTGAACCCTATTGTGGCAGTGTCTGCAAAATTGAAAGAATGGCTCAGCAGGAAAAAGAAACTGTAACATTGCAAATGATTATGTTTGAAATTCAAAATCTATTAGTTGTGACAGAGAGAATTGAAAAGAGATTGGAGAATATGGAATACAAAACAGAAAATTCTGATGGAGAAACTGAGGATGTTTACCAAATGAACTGAACCTGCATTTTTGAAGGTGGAACTTTCAGTTCTGGATTTATGATGAAGTTCCCATATAAATGCCATTCTGCAAAGAAACGGATAGCCTAGGCTCCTTGCCCAAATATGTCTTATGTCTAGAACTTCTTTGTCACAAAATGTTCACGGATATCTCCAAACAGCTTAAACTGGAGTTTAGCATCTTAGATGTAACTTCCCCAATTTGTTGCCCTCCCACAGCCAGCATCTATGGGGGCTGGAAATCCTGGAAACCACAGTCCAAGGATACCTAGGGGATATCAAATTAGTAAAAAGCTCTCGATGCATCAAAGTCTAATTCAGATGTTATGTTCCAGTTTGCTGGTTGTGGCAGTGACCAGGCCAGCTGGTGCAAAAGATACATTGGGCTGTATAGACTAGTGCAGTCACAGTGATGGGATTCAGCCAGTTCGCACCTATTCGAGAGAACCGGTTGGTAACTTTCCAAGCAGTTCGGAGAACCGGTTGTTGGAAGAAATCTCCTTTTGTTTTTTCCCACTTTTCAGGGCTAATCCTGTAAGGAAGGCAGGAAGGAAACATTCTGGTGATGTTTCTAGCCTAATCTTTACTGACCTGCTTACAGAAACTGCCTCTCTGGTTAACCCTTATTATATTGTAACAGCTAAGGCCCATCGACGTGAGTTGGCCACAGCCACATTGTCACATGACCACCGAGCCATGCCTACCCAGCTGGTCATTATGGCAGAGAACCGGTTGTTAAATTATTTGAATCCCACCACTGATATAAATGATATAAAAAAAACAAGATATTAATAAAGAGGAGAAATGAGTGAGAGGCAATTAAGTCTGGTAGTTAAGCCCTGACCTATAAACCAGGAGACTCTGAATTCTAGTCCTGCCTTAGGCATGAAAGTCAGCTGGGTGACCTTGGGCCAGTCACTCTCTCTCTCTCAGCCCAACTCACTTCACTGGGTTGCTGTGAGAACAATAGGAGAAAGGAGAATTATGTATGTCTTTAATTATTTATTAAAGATGATAAAGCTGGGATAAGAGTCAAATAAATAAATGGAGCGAGGTAAAAAGAAGGATAAGATACATTTTCAAAGGTTGGGTAAGGGTTCCAAGCAGTGGTGGGATTCAGCCGGTTCGCACCTATCCGGGAGAACCGGTTGGTAACTTTCTAAGTAGTTCAGAGAACCGGTTGTTGGAAGAAATCTCCTTTTGTTTTTCCCCACTTTACAGGGCTAATCCTGTAAGGAAGGCAGGAAGGGAACATTCTGGTGCTGTTTCTAGCCTCATCTTTATTGCCCTGTTTACAGAAACTGCCTCTCCGGTTAACCCTGATTACATTGTCACAGCCAACGTGAAGCGCCCATCGACCTGAGTGACTTTGAGTTGGCCACGCCCACCCAGTCACATGACCACCGAGCCCCGCCTACCCAGATGGTCATTAGGGCAGAGAACCGGTTGTTAAATTATTTGAATCCCACCACTGTCACGGTCCAAACAAATCCTCTTCATCCTGTGTAAGAGGGGCTTTATTGGGAGAAAGGGCTTGCTTTCCTACCCAGCACATCCACCTTGCGTTGGGGGATGCTGTTCACGCAGCGCCTGATAGAGTCCTCACTGGTCACATCAAGTTCTTTGATTTCAAGCATCTTATCCAGGGCAGGCCCCGCTTGCTCCTTCAGTGCTTCACTTTTCTCCAAATTCCTCATGGTGGCAAAAACTAAGGAAAAAGAGTGTAGACCAGGAATTATAAGGCATCACTCTGGCCAAGTTAGGGAGGGCTTCCTTTCCTTCTTCGGAGTTGCTGTGCCTCCTAGCGCCTTTTCTGGGCTTACCTCGAAATCGCTTCAGCTCGTCTCTTGCCAGGCGCACGGCCAGGGCCAGCCCAATGCCGGAGGAGCAGCCAGTCACCAGCACATTCCGCACAGCCATCGTTGCCTCTGGGAGGAAAGCAAAAGAATAGGAGAAAAGCCTCAGAAATAGAACCGAGTGGAAGTCCTTTTGTACTGACAAAGTGTGGAAATCCTGTGATCCCCTAAGTCCCAACTTCAAACATCACCTTTGCAAAGAATTTCAAGGCGCTTTCAGCTTTCTTTCCACTTAAAAATGGCAATAATAATAATAATAATAATAATAATAATAATAATAATAATAACAACTCCGCCATTGCCGGTCCCAAGCCCGGATGAGAAAGGAGGAAGGTTGGGATCAGGTTGGCATCTGGTCCCGTAAAAACCCCCCCGCCAACCCATACAATATGGTGAAAAAAACAAATAAGAATTCCATACCGCATCGGTCGTCGCGCGGGTTAACAAGGGCCGCGGCGGATGTTGGGGTCCCTGGACATCCGTCGACAAGTGGGCTACAAGTGGACCAGCCAACAAAACGACAAAAATATAGTGCAGATGAAAACCGTGCCATAATGGCCTGTTACTACAACTCAGAGCCAGAAAAAAGAGGCTATTTAAAGCGAATGTATGAATTATGGAAACAACAATATCCAGATTCAAATGTTAGTGAACAACGACTAGCAGATCAAAGGCGATTTATTATACGGAATAAAGTGTTTAGTGAAGTTGAACATGAGGAAATTCAGGCAAATTGCAAAACCCAAAAAACAATATCACAAGCGGAAATAACTGATATTCAAGACACAACTAAAGACATTATAGTAGAACTCCCAGAAGAAGCTCTTGGGAAGGAAATAACATCACCACCACTAGAACCAGTTATCACTGAACCAACTGATGAACTAACTCAAAAAGAATTGAAGGATAAGATCATGGAGCATTTTCTGCTTAATGAGGAAAGGCAACGTTTACCATCACTAAAAAATGTGCCGAAGAAAATTTTGGCCCCTATCATGAAAATGGTTAATGCAGTGTTTTCAACAATTGAACCGGGATCCATCTTGGAAACAAACCAGTTAATGTACAGCGCAGCTGTAATAGTCACTAATGAACTAGGCATCAAAATTAAAGTACCTAGTCATACAACAGAAAAAGCATCAAAGCCAAAGTGGAAAATCCGTTTAGAACAAAAAATAAAAAAATTAAGGGCAGATGCTAGTAACTTAAAGAACATGCATGAGCAACGGCTTAAAAACAATAAAATCATAGATCGGCTAATCAGGAGATATAGATTGGATACAAGAAACATCAATGAAGCTGTAGAGATTGTAAAACAGCAGATAACAGCAACAGCTAGAAAAATTGAAAGATATGAGGCACGAATCATCCAATATAAACAAAATCAGCAATTTCGATCAGACCAACGGCGTTTTTATCAAAGTCTTAATGTAAATGGTGACACCAAAAGTGAAAAACCAGAAAAACAGGCCACAGTTGAATTCTGGAAAGAATTGTGGGAAAATGCAAAGGACTACAACAAGGAAGCAAAGTGGATACATGACTTTGAGAAAAGCATTGGCAACAAACAAATGCAAGTATTAGAAATAACAACTGAGATGGTCAAAAATCGAGTTAAAAAGGTAAAGAATTGGACATCACCTGGAAAGGACCAATTACATGGTTTCTGGCTCAAATATCTGACCAGTTTACATGCAATATTGGCCAGGCAACTGAATGAAATTTTACAAAAGGGCCAAATTGATGAATGGTTGACAACTGGAAAAACATACTTGATTCAGAAAGATCCAACTAAAGGAACAACACCTGAAAACTATAGACCAATAACATGCTTGCCAACAACCTTCAAATTACTCACAGGCATTATTGCAGATAACATGATGGATTATTTGGAAACAAACAACATCTTGCCAGTAGAGCAAAAAGGCAACAAAAGAAGGAGCAGGGGCACAAAAGATCAGCTTATAATTGATAAAATGATATTAGAAAATTGTAAGAACAGAAAAACGAACTTGAATATGGTCTGGATTGATTACAAAAAGGCATTTGACTCACTGCCACATAGTTGGATCATAAAATGCTTAGAAACAACTGGCATTAGCAAAAATATTACATCCTTTACTGAAAAGGCAATGAAACAATGGAGAACTGAGTTGGCAGTAGGGAATGAGAGCTACGGAATGGTTAATATCAAGCGAGGAATTTTCCAGGGTGATTCACTTTCACCTCTTCTCTTCATCATCGCAATGATCCCACTATCAGTAATCTTAAAAAAAATGAAATTAGGCTACCAAACAGCCAAAAAAGCTGAAAAAATTTCGCATTTACTATATATGGATGATTTGAAACTCTATGGAAAGTCAGAAATAGAAATCCAATCATTGACAAATACAGTCCGAGTATTCAGCACCGATATTTCAATGCAGTTTGGCATGGAAAAATGCGCCACTGTATCCATAAAAAGGGGCAAAATCACTGCATCTGAGGGAATTGAAATGCCCAATGGCCAACTAATTAAATGCAAAGAAAATGAAGCCTACAAATACTTAGGCATTCTGCAGTTGGATAACATCAAGCATGGAGAAGTAAAAACTATTGTCAGACGAGAGTACACCAACAGAGTTAGGAAAATTTTGAAATCTAAATTGAATGGTGGAAATACAATCAAGGCCATAAATACCTGGGCAATACCAGTTATAAGATACACAGCTGGCATAGTTAACTGGACACAAACTGATTTGGACCTTTTGGACCGAAAAACCAGGAAACTAATGACAATGCACTACAGTTTACATCCACGTGGTGATACTGATAGACTATATCTGCCCCGAAAATCAGGTGGCAGAGGATTATTACAAGTGAAGCAAACAGTTGAAGAAGAAAAACATGCACTGGCTGATTATTTAAAAGAAAGTCAAGAACATCTATTAATCGAAGTAAAGAACAAAAATCTACTGAAGGCCCAACAGACAAAACAAGAATACAGAAAAGATGTGATAAAATCAAGAATGGAGAGTTGGCAGAACAAAGCACTGCATGGTCAATTTCTGGAAAAAATAAAAGATAAAGTGGACAGGGAACAAACTTGGTTATGGTTAAAAACAGGTACATTAAAGAAAGAAACAGAGCCATTAATCCTGGCTGCGCAAGAACAAGCTATCCGCACAAATGCCATTAAGGCCAAAATCGAAAAATCCTCTGATGATGCCAAATGCAGACTTTGCAAAGAAGCTGACGAAACTGTTGATCACATACTCAGCTGCTGTAAAAAAATCGCGCAGACTGATTATAAATTGCGGCACAATTCAGTAGCACAAATGATCCATTGGAATTTGTGCAAAAATTTTAATATTAAAACAGCAACAAACTGGTGGGAACATCAGCCTGAAAAAGTCACCGAAAATCAGATGGTCAAGATCTTGTGGGATTTCCGTATACAAACAGACAAAATACTGGCGCATAATACACCAGACATCACACTGGTTGAGAAAAATAAGGTCACAATCATAGACATCGCAATACCAGGTGATAGCAGGGTCGCCGAGAAGGAACATGAAAAAATCGCAAGATACCAGGACTTAAAAATCGAAATTCAATGACTATGGCACAAACCAGCAGTGATAATTCCAGTGGTAATTGGCACACTGGGTGCTATTCCAAAACACTGGAATTACATTTAAAACAGTTAAAAATTGACAAAATCACCATTAGTCAAATGCAAAAAGCCGCACTGCTTGGATCTGCACGCATATTACGAAAATACGTTACGACGTCCTAGGCCCCTGGGTGGGGCCCGACTAGTAACCAATGCCAAATCCGGCGAAACAACTGGCCGCTGTGATACAATTGTATAATAATAATATTATTAATAATAATAATAATAATAATAATAATAATAATAATAATAATAATAATAATAATAATAATAATAATTTTACATCCACGTGGTGATACTGATAGACTATATCTGCCCCGAAAATCAGGTGGCAGAGGATTATTACAAGTGAAGCAAACAGTTGAAGAAGAAAAACATGCACTGGCTGATTATTTAAAAGAAAGTCAAGAACATCTATTAATCGAAGTAAAGAACAAAAATCTACTGAAGGCCCAACAGACAAAACAAGAATACAGAAAAGATGTGATAAAATCAAGAATGGAGAGTTGGCAGAACAAAGCACTGCATGGTCAATTTCTGGAAAAAATAAAAGATAAAGTGGACAGGGAACAAACTTGGTTATGGTTAAAAACAGGTACATTAAAGAAAGAAACAGAGTCACTAATCCTGGCTGCGCAAGAACAAGCTATCCGCACAAATGCCATTAAGGCCAAAATCGAAAAATCCTCTGATGATGCCAAATGCAGACTTTGCAAAGAAGCTGACTAAACTGTTGATCACATACTCAGCTGCTGTAAAAAAATCGCGCAGACTGATTATAAATTGCGGCACAATTCAGTAGCACAAATGATCCATTGGAATTTGTGCAAAAATTATAATATTAAAACAGCAACAAACTGGTGGGAACATCAGCCTGAAAAAGTCACAGAAAATCAGATGGTCAAGATCTTGTGGGATTTCCGTATACAAACCAACAAAATACTGGCGCATAATACACCAGACATCACACTGGTTGAGAAAAATAAGGTCACAATCATAGACATCGCAATACCAGGTGATAGCAGGGTCGCCGAGAAGGAACATGAAAAAATCGCAAGATACCAGGACTTAAAAATTGAAATTCAACGACTATGGCACAAATCAGCAGTGGTAATTCCAGTGGTAATTGGCACACTGGGTGCTATTCCAAAAGCACTGGAATTACATTTAAAACAGTTAAAAATTGACAAAATCACCATCGGTCAAATGCAAAAAGCCGCACTGCTTGGATCTGCACGCATATTACGAAAATACGTTACGACGTCCTGGGCCCCTGGGTGGGGCCCGACTAGTAACCAATGCCAAATCCGGCGAAACAACTGGCCGCTGTGATACAATTGTACAATAATAACAACAACGAAAATACGTTACGACGTCCTAGGCCCCTGGGTGGGGCCCTACTAGTAACCAATGCCAAATCCGGCGAAACAACTGGCCGCTGTGATACAATTGTATAATAATAATGATCTACTTTACTAAACTAATGAAAAGGTGACTGAATTAGTCTAAAGTTCTTTGAGCATTTGGAAAGTAGGTATGATTTTTAATGTTCACAATGAGTGCAAAGTAGGTTTTTTAAAATCACCTACATGATTTCTAAAACTGAATCATTTTGTCAGCTAAAGTGAAACCATTGTGGGGTTTAGCCCTGATTGGGGAGGGGAGAAAAGAGCAGTTGCTGGGTTGAAATTTGGAAAATAAATAGAGGGTTGTTTGTTGCCCCAGCTGTTTATTTCTCTTCACAGTCTCACTGGCACTAAGGAGTAACATGACTATCAATGCATCAAATTTAGGACTATGGAACATAAAAGAAACTTCAGCATAAAATGCCATACTGTCCATAGCTGTTGTGCTGCAGAACTAAACATTCAAAAGTCCTTCCCTCCATGACCAGGCACAAGAGATTACCTATAAGAAGGGGACTGTTATTCATGACTTACATGGCTGCCCATCACGCATGCCATAACTTTTGGCTAGCTCACAAAACAACAATAAAAACTGTTAACAACTCAAAATCTCAAAGGCAACATTCCTCCCACTGCCAGAATGGGATGACTTGACAAGGCCAGCAGGGGGCAACCTTCTTACCACCGCCAAGTCCCCTCTACCAACTCGCTGCTGCCATCTCTTTGCAGCACATCTCAACACCAGAAATTTACGTCAGGGATAACTCGCTGAGGGTACTACCAGTTGGAGAGCTAAGCAGGCGAGCGAGCCAGCTGTCAGAGAGGGGTAGCTGGAGGCGACAGTGCACAGAGACATGGTGTTGGGTGGTGTGTCAAAATGCGAACCCACCACCACCACCCTGCAACATTTTTTTTAAAGCCACATTGCTTAATGTTTGAGAGTGTTTTGCTGAAAATAAGGGCAGCTTTGAGAAGTAATGGAGTGGGATATCAGCTTTTTTTTAAAAAAAGACAAAAACAAAACTAAAATGTATTGTTTTGATTTGCATTCAAATCCTTGCCCGTCAAGCAGATTGCAAAGTTTGCAGCCACATGTAGCTGTGGCAGTGGTGGGTTTCAAAAATTTTTTGGAAGCTCTTCTGTAGGTGTGGCCTGCTTTCCGGGTCCACTGGCGGAACCTCTTCTAACCGGTTCGGTAGATTTGACGAACCGGTTCTATTAAACCGGTGCGAACCGGTAGGAACCCACCTCTGAGCTGTGGGATCTGATGCACTAAGGAATGGGGCTGTGTGGACAGGAAATTTTGGAGTCCAAATTGGAAAAAACAAAAACCTCTTCTCAGCATTACTGTTTTCACAACATCGGTGTTGGCTTTGGGGGGGGGGGAAACATTGCTGCGACTCTCCAAATAGCAATAGCAGTAGACTTATATACCGCTTCATAGGCCTTTCAGGCCTCTCTAAGCGGTTTACAGAGAGTCAGCATATTGCCCCCAACAATCTGGGTCCTCATTTTACCCACCTCGGAAGGATGGAAGGCTGAGTCAACCCTGAGCCGGTGAGATTTGAACCGCTGACCTGCTGATCTAGCAGTAGCCTGCAGTGCTGCATTTAACCACTGCGCCACCTTGGCCCTCTGCACATGACCTGAAATACAATGAAATTGCCCACATGACTTTGGGTGGAAAGCTCTCCGTATTTGACCAGGAACACCAGGAAAGCATTCGGCACATGACCAGAAACACAATTAAATCATCCACTTGGCTCAGTGGGTACATTGCTACAATCGTGTTTCTGGTCTCCCCCCCCCCATCCCCCTCACTGTGTCTTCCTATTTGCTTTTATATTTTATTCTATAATCTAATCAGTGGTGGGTTTCAAATTTTTTTAGAACCTCTCCTGTAGGTGTGGCCTGCTTTGTGGGAGTGGCTTACAGGCCGTGTGACCGGGTGGGAGTGGCTTGCCAGCTATGTGACTGAGTGGGAATGGCTTGGCAGTCATGTGACTGGGTGGACGTGGCCAACTTGTAAAATGTGGTGAAACTCACTTAACGCTCTTGGTTAGCAACCAAAATGTTGGCTCAGAAACTCTGGCATTTGAAGTACGCAAGCCTTAAAGCTGTCAAGTTACAAGACCCTTGCACCCCTAACCCTTTAGGGAAAAAAAACCCAGGGGTGTTCAAACTTGACAGCTTCAAGACTTGTGGACTTCAACTCCCAGAATTCCTCCTCTAGTTATGTTGGCTCAGGAACTCTGGCATTGAAGTGTGCAAGTCTTAAACCTGTCAAGTTACAAGACCCTTGCACCCCTAACTCTTTAGAGAAAAAAACCCCAGGGGTGTTCAAACTTGACAGCTTTAAGACTTGTGGACTTCAACTCCCAGAATTCCTCCCCTCGCTCTTCATCTTGATGATGTGCGGACAAGCGGAGGGGAGGGAGCTGGAACCGGTTCTAAACGGCACTGTAGATTTGTGGAACCTCTTCTATAGAAGAGGTTAGAACTGGCAGGAACCCAGCCCTGAATCTAATCAAATGTTTAAAGAGGGGAAAAAAATAATATAAAAATGAAAAGTGTTTCTGGTCATGTGCTCAAATATTAAGCAACGTGGCTATTTAAAAAAGTGGCAGGGTGGCAGGGGCTTTCCATTTGGACACCCCACCCCACACTGCTTCTGCACTGTTGTCTCTAATTCCACTCTCCATCCATTGCCCCCCCCCCCCCCAGACAGTCTGATTGCTGGCCTGCCTGGCTCTCCATTCTGTGCCTGCAGTTTCCTGCAGCAGAGTTCCAGTGTTGAGATATACTGCAAAAAGATGGAGGCAACGAGCTGGGAGAGGGGACTTGGCCGTGGCGAGAAGGCTGCCCCAGGTTGGCTGTTCTGACCCCCCTTCTTCGCTCGTTCAAAGACGACAGTCAGAGAGACTTAAAAGGAAACAACTTTATCAATCCTGGCTCCCGCTGGCTGCGAGCCCAAAATAAACATAAATAAAGTCTCTGGCAAGAAGATAACAGAATGCAAAAACAAAGATCTCTTACGGCCAAACCAGGTGTACAGAAAGAAAGCAAATCACTTCTCCAAGTGTCTCTTTGAATCAGGGTTGCAGAAAGCAAATCACTTATCCAAGTGCCTCTCACAAACAAACCACGACCGATGAACGGCGAACCACGAACGAACGACGAACGTTGACTTCTGCAACCAGGGCGTGGCACCATCAGTCCTTTTATCTCCAGAAGACCACATTAATAGCAGTTAGACTTATATACCGCTTCATAGGGCTTTCAGCCCTCTCTAAGCGGTTTACAGAGTCAGCATATCGCCCCCAACAACAATCTGGGTCCTCATTTTATCCACCTCGGAAGGATGGAAGGCTGAGTCAACCCTGAGCCAGTGAGATTTGAACAGCCGAACTGCAGAACTGCAGTCAGCTGAAGTAGCCTGCAAGTGCTGCATTTAACCACTGTGCCACCTCGGCTCAATGCCCCAGCTGCATTGTTATTCCTGCATCCCGAACTCAACTCACAGCAAACTTCTGCTGAGTCACAACACTTGGCCATGTTGAGCTAGTGGTGTTGAGTCATCCTAGAAAACACACACACACACACACACACACACACACACACACACACACACACTACTCTCCTGAATATCTACATCAGTGGTAGTCAACCTGGTGCCTACCGCCCACTAGTGGGCATTCCAGCTTTCATGGTGGGCAGGAGGGGTTTGCTGTAACTCTGCTTTATAAATATTATAAAGTTACTTCCCTACTTTATAAAGCACCATTACTGTGGAACCGGTGGGCGGTTAGAAAGTTTTACTACTAACAGAGATACAAAAGTGGGCAGTAGGTATAAAAAGGTTGACTACCCCTGATCTACATTCAAGTCCTCTGGCCTCCAGCTTTACTCTAGCCAGCTCTTCCAGAAGACTAAGAATGTGGGAGCCTGTCAGATGTGTTGAGTGGGGAGAGTTATAGAGGAGCACAGAGATGAATTTAAAGAAACAATGCAATAATCTTTAGTGAAACTCAGCCCAGGAAAGCTGGAAAATATAAAAAGATTGCCCCACCTGTGTTTAGTTTAAAAAAAAAACAAGCAGGGAAATTGCCAGACTTCCAAGATTCTGAAGTTATAACCTAGATCAGTGTTTCTCAACCTTGGCAACTTGAAGATGTCTGGACTTCAACTCCCAGAATTCCTGGCTGGGGAATTCTGGGAATTGAAGTCCAGACATCTTCAAGTTGCCAAGGTTGAGAAACACTGACCTAGATCAATAAAGTTCTAGCATTTCATTTGATGTGTTTCTTTCCTCCCTTTTAAAAACGGATTTATTAAAGACTAGAAGACCTCTGATGTCCCCTCCAGCCATATGAATCTATATTCTAATAACAAATACATTCAAAGGAAAAAAACACCACAATGAATGTGAAAAAGAAAAAGGAAACGGGGAAAGAAAAAAGGAGATAGAAAAAAGAAAATAAAAGAACAAAAAAAATATTGAGGAAATGGCTTCCAATCTTAAGAGCCAAGGTGGCGCAGTGGTTAAATGCAGCACTGCAGGCTACTGCTAGATCAGCAGGTCAGCGGTTCAAATCTCACCGGCTCAGGGTTGACTCAGCCTTCCATCCTTCCGAGGTGGGTAAAATGAGGACCCAGACTGTGGGGGCGATATGCTGACTCTGTAAACCGCTTAGAGAGGGCTGAAAGCCCTATGAAGCGGTATATAAGTCTACTGCTATTGCTATCTTCCTCTCCGCCCTGAGTCTTCTGGGAGTAGGGCGTCATACAAGCTAAATAAATAAACTCTCAGTAGTTATACAGACAATTTTAATATCTCTCTCTCTCCAAGATTGTATCATAATTCCCTTCTTTCTATAACCTATTCTTTCTCATCGTAAATCACAAAATCATTTTTTTTCCCACACACAAAAAAACCCGTAAGAGTTAAGAGTGTTGGAGGCACAATCTGAGATTTGGATGGCATGGATGATAAAGTTAAATGTGGATAATAAATAACATTTTATTAGATGTGCTACGTTGAGAATAAGGAAGACATAAACCCAGGCTACGCCTGAAAACACCTCTATGGATCTCGGCACAAGAAGAGAAACAGCAGGCAGAGACAGAAAGTTAATGTAGCAGGAATTATTGGAAAATCACCAAGAGGAATATAAAATTAAATCTAGAGAACAACTAAAGGCAGGATATAGTTGTCAATGATTTACCCATTTAGAGTTATGTAAAAAAGGATTTAAAACAGATAACAAGACTTATGGTATGGAACAACGTGAAGTGCAATTGTATACTGATGATGAACACGTAATTGCTAAAATGTATAAACTTTTGTTGAAATTTCAAATGGAAGAACAGGTTAAAGAATGCATTATAAAATGGTCTACGAATTTTGGTTATAATATACAGATGGACCAATGGGAAAATATGTGGTCAAAAGGTTGAAATTTACGTTAGTTTACAAGCTTAAAGGGATTTTTTATAAATGGATGTATTGTTGGTACATAATGCCAGAGAAATTATACGGAATGCATAAAGGAAGCCCAAATGAATGTTGGAAATGTAAACAACACGAAGGGACATACTTGGTGAAAATGTAAAACTAAAACATTTTAGTGTCAGCGTTCCACATATCATGCAGAATTAAATCAGAGTCCAAGCCAGACCTATCCTTGAAATTCCAATTTAATAAGACAGACGTGTTGGCACATCTGTGGAATCCCAAATCTAAAAGCTTCCTGGGATTCCACCCAGTTGAAAGTTCATGATCTTATCCCCCACACCCATAAATCCATCACACGGTCCAATCTTCTTCGGCCACGCTGGCATCTCCACCCAGCTGGTTCCGGTCAGGTGCAGAGGTGCGGAGACAAAAGATAACCTTGGGCTTCTAGAAAAGAATGACAACAACACATCCCACAATTCTACTCCTTTCTATTCCCCATCCCAACTACTACACTAATGAAACAGTATAGGAAAATAATAGAGTGTGTGGCAGGCCAAAAATCCTAAAAGGAATATAACTGTAGGCCTGACATTTAGATTCAAATATAGACATTGATACGTTATTCCATCAAGATTATTGTGCACACAAAGATTGAAAAACCTGGCATGATCCGCTTGGAAAAATGGTTGGTGAAATTGCCAGATCTTGCTGAGATGGCAATTGACTTCTTTGGTTGGAGAAAAGTACAGTAATTATATTGACATTTGTTTTGTTATGTCTGTTTCTGATCTGGCCCACCTTGAAAGCTGAGCTGATTCTCTCGACAGTAGTCCAGAAAGGGATGAATTCTACTAACCTCCCCATTCCCCAACTCAACCAAGATTATTAATACATTTTATTTCTGTCCAATTTTGTATCACCTGCAAAAGTGTAACATTTTAAGTAACATTCTTTTCATCTCTTTCATCCTACTTATTAAAAAAAAACAGTTGAAGAATAGGGGACTCATGACTGAGGATTTTAATATTTTAAGCAAGTCTTAATACTTATCTTTTTTTTTTAAGAAACAAAGCAATTAATGTGAATTAACTCATATATCTCAAAAGTCATGTCAATGAGAAGCCGAAAATGTTGTATCGTAAACAGCAGGAACCCAAACACAGTAAAAACAAAAAATAGAAAAGTATTTATATACTGTGGGAAGTTATCATCCAGCCCTCTCCCAGAAAAATGAAATATCCTAGGAAATATTGAAAAGGCAGAATATTTCTCTGGATGTGAAAAGAAAGAAACATGCTTTAAAAGACAGAATAGTTGCCTGTAGCTTCCTGCCCATCCACACTTTGTCAATAGGCCATTGAGAAGGCCAGGCTAGCCCACTTTACATAATAAAGACTTCCCCACTGCAGGGGAAGGGATATTACTCAACTCTCCACATGACATCTGAGAACTCATACCTGTATTCAAAACAGCCTAGAGAGTAGCCCCCTGCATGGCCCCATGGGAGTCTGACAACCAATCAGAATACATTTCTTACACAGGAACAGGAAACAGAGAGGTGGGACTAAACAGGGTATAAAAAGCCTAGCAAGCCCCTCCCTCAGCCCTTCTCTTCTTCTCCACCAACATTGAAGCATGTGATCCCCTTTTCTGTCCAGGGCTCAAGCCACGTGGTCCTGTCCACCATTAAAACCATCTTTCCAAGCAGCCTCCATGTCTCCAGTGTCTTTTTCCCCACTTGGAGCCGAACCCAGAAGGACATTTTTTTCAACAATACAAAATGTACCTTTTAAAATATGCCCTTTTTTTTTTTTTTAAAGGGCAACTTGTTCCAGGAAAGTTTTAAAAAACCAATAATTTTACTTTGATAACCTCGAACAAAGCATTTTTTTTTGGAGTTGAACTCAACTCCAGGGGATCTCACAAAGAGATGCATGCAATATTCTTGACAACAGCATAAAAGAGGTTGCTTCATTAGGGATTTTTAAAATTTTTCCAGTCTAGTTCACAGGGCTGGAATTCCTTCACGATCTCGCATCTAAGTATTAAGCAGGCCTAATCCTGCTTAAAATACAAATCCCTTCCCCATACTCGAAACATACGGCAGTATTAATCAGATTTAACTATGGTGCCATATTGATAATAAATGCTTATATGCTCCCAATAAGACAAAAACCCCAGATCAGACTCCTGTGGACTAAACTGATAAGATCACTTGGGTGCTGTCACATTCTTTAGCAAAATTATTGAACAAAGAACTGATTGAACAGTCGGTTATTCTGTATTCTTGTAATATAGAATACAGAACATGCAGCATTTTATCTTTTCAGGGTATTTTTTTTTATCCAAATAGGAAATATATATTATTGAACAGAACAAAAGAAGTCTGAAAAAAAAATCTACCGGTATGTAAGTTCAATTCATATTTGCAATTTTCTTGTTTCTAGAGCAGTGTTTGTCAACCTTGGCAACTTGAAGATGTCTGGACTTCAACTCCCAGAATTCCCCAGCCAGCTGGGGAATTCTGGGAGTTGAAGTTCAGACATCTTCAAGTTGCCAAGGTTGACAAACACTGTTCTAGAGAACCCATGTTCCCTTCTCTTACTGAGGTTCCATTATTGCTATAGCTATCAAGTTGACGATAAATGAAATATCATTTCAAATGTTGCAGAATTATGACCACCCTCATTCCCAGGAAATCATTTTAAGCTGACTTCAGTATGTAGTCAGGGAATGAAATTATTTATCTTATTCATTAAGAGAACACAGGTGTCAGCCATTTATATGTCTTCCTCCAGACATCTGTTTGCCTCAGAGAAATACAATATTATGATAATTGCTATGCCTTCTGTACAGCAAGAGAAACTGCATTGTAACCAGAATAGATGGCTTACTTTGAGAAATCCAGCATGGCAAAACAGTCGGTTGCCCTTTGGCTTAACAAAAATGGAGGCACAGAGAAAAATAACCTTGCAGTATAGCAATTCCCCTTCCTGTGGAGTTCGTTCTATTGAGTGGAAATCCAAACTGGGGAAGGTATGTCTTTCTAGAGAATTTCTTGTACAGAATTTAATGTCTGACCATTTCATAAGGTAAAGGTTAAGGTTCCCCTTGCACATATCGTCGTTCCCGACTCTAGGAGGCGGTGCTCATCTCCGTTTCATAGCCAAAGAGCCAGCGCTGTCTGAAGATGTCTCCGTGGTCATGTGGCTGGGATGACTAAACGCCGAAGGCACATGGAAGATAACAGCGTTACCTTCCCAACAAAGGTGGTTCCTATTTTTCTACTTGCATTTTTACATGCTTTCAAACTGCTAGGTTGGCAGAAGCTGGGAGAAGTAACGGGAGCTCACTCCGTTAGGCGGCACTAGGGATTTGAACTGCCGACCTTTCTGATCAAGAAGCTCAGCATCTTAGCCACTGAGCCACCGCGTCCCTTGACCATCTCATAATGTTCTACAATTTCAGAATGGATATCACCTGATGTCAGGCCTGACTCCTTCAATATCCAAGAAAGGAAAACCTCAACTCCATATTAATAAAGTACTTTTACTAGATATGAAGTGAAAACAGCGAAAAGAAAAGCAAGATCTGAGCCAAAAAGGCTCAAACATGTACATATCAAATGTTTACCCATCACCCTCCCCCCAATTCCATAACCCATTGTCCAATCTGCAACTCCCTAAGGTATCACGTGGGGTGCATCTTCAAACAGCCTTATCAAGTTGGTATGTGAGATGGTTGGCCTTGACCAAGTTCTCACCAGCATGCGCAGAAGCTGGTGAGAACAAAACTCCTCCAGTATAATATAATTCCCTTCCCCCATACTATGCAGCCTCTCCCCCCTTTTCCTATGGCAGCCGATAGCAAGCAAGCGTAGCAAGCAAAACGGAGGCTGACATCCGGCCCTCCTTCAGAAAGAGATATCACCCCTGCAGGAAGAGAGAGAGGGAAAACAATACAAAATAACAACATAGCATATACATCTGCTATAAAATCAAGGCTTATCAGGATAGCTGGTGTAGAACTTCCGCAAAAGTCTGGGAGCTCCAACATGAGATTTGTCAACCCATTCAGCCTGGGAAGGGGGGAAATGTTTCCAGGAGACCAAATACTGAATGCGACCTCCTATGTTTTCTGTAGTCCAAGATTTCTTTAACTTCAAACTTCAATTTTGGGGTGAGCCAAGGTGGCGCAGTGGTTAAATGCAGCACTGCAGGCTACTGCTAGATCAGCAGGTCAGCGGTTCAAATCTCACCGGCTCAGGGTTGACTCAGCCTTCCATCCTTCGGAGGTGGGTAAAATGAGGACCCAGATTGTTGGGGGCAATATGCTGACTCTCTGTAAACCGCTTAGAGAGGCCTGAAAGGCCTATGAAGCGGTATATAAGTCTACTGCTATTGCTATTGCTATTGCTATTGTTTGCAGGAACCTGGACAAAAATACCCTATCCCCAACTCTTTAAACTTTTGACTTTGTCCTTTTCTTACCCGCTTGTTTTTCGTGAGCTTCGTGAGCCGCATCTAATGCTTTGCAGGCCATGGGCCAAAAGTGCCGAAGTTGATCACTCCATTCAGATAACGATAAAATTTGCGGTTTCTCTTGAGGCAATTCAGGAATCGGTACAAAGTCCTGACCAAACACTACTTTAAAAGGGGTCATGCCGGTCCTGCTGTGAAAGGAATTATTGTACGCCACCTCTGCATGTGGTAACAGTTCCGTGCAATTATCCTGTTGATAATTGATGAAACATCGGAGGTACTGCTCCAAAACCGAGTTAGTCTGTTCACAAGCTCCATTAGTCTGAGGGTGGTAGGCAGAGCTTAGCCCCTGGGTGGAGCCAATCAATTTCAGGAACTCTTTCCAAAAAGAGGGAGGTGAATTGAACCCCCCTGTCTCAAATTATGTGTTCAGGTACACCATGTAACCCATATACATGTGAAATAAACAATTTAGCCAAAGACTTCGCTGACAGGATCTTGGAGCAAGGCACAAAATGAACCTGTTTGGAAAACAAATCGGGGATACCCCAAATAACGGTATATCCCAGACTTTATGGTAGTTCAACAATAAAGTCCATTGATATCTCCTTCCATGGGGCTCCAGGATGGGCGACACTTTGGAGGAGACCCTGGGGCTTTCCTGGTGGTCTTTTCGCGGCCGCACAGACGGGACAACTGGCTATGTAGGACTCAATGTCTTTTTTCAATGAAGGCCACCGAAACCGCCTCTTAATCAAATGCAAAGTCTTTCCAAATCCAAAATGGCCCGCCATTCTCGAATCGTGGGCCCGTTGAAGAACGACAGGTTTCAGGATAGCAGGAACGTATCGTTTAGCCCCCACTCATGCCAGTCCATCCTTCATGGTGCATTCATCAGAATGTTTCTTGAACCAGTCGTCGGATTCAAGACCTTCCTTGAGTTTGTTCATTTGGTCCGTATTCACATCCAAGTCAGCTGGGTTCTGGCTTCTAGTAACCATTGGGGCAGCCAGATTCTTAGCTGGGATGACTGGATGAACCACACTCAGTTTGGAGCTGTTGTACTGGGGAAGCCTGGACAAGGCATCAGCCATAAAGTTCTCTCCCCCCCCCCCAGGATGTATTTCAGGGTAAAGTTGAAACGGTTGAAGTGTTGTCCCCAACGCACTTGTTTAGGTGACAGTTTACGCAGGGTTTTCAACGCTTCTAAATTTGATTACACATCGGGTGCATCCAGAGTCTAAAAGGGCCAACATCTTCCCCTGGGCTCCGGTTGATGGGACTTTTAATTCTACTGGGATGGTTATGGGGCCCGATCGGGGACTGACCGAGTGGTCATCATCTGAATCATTTTCACTTTCTCCTGTGGAAGAGGAGGATTCCTTCTCCTCCTGGCCTGGAGGAAGGACATCAGCACCTCCCACGCCTTCCAGGGCAGTTTCACAGTGTCTCCCTAGCTGCCAGCCAGGTTCCTCCTCACCAGCCGGGGTCAGCATATGCATAAATAGCTCACGAAACTCCTGTGGGTACTGAACCTCAGGTCTCCCCTCCTGGGTTAAGGGTTTCATCCTGCTTTTCGCATATTGATTTAGGAATGTTTGAATGTTGAATGCTTATTTTATTTATATGCCGCCCTTTTCCCCCGAAGGGGACTCAGGGCGGCTCACAACTCAAACCAGGGAAGGGGTGATACAGACAAAATTAAAAAAACGACACAAAACAATACATAATTTAAAAACACACGACAGTCATACCATTCGAGACGGGGGGGCAACAGCTCTTTAGCCCCAGGCCTGTCGGAACAGCCAGGTTTTAAGGGCTTTGCGGAAGGCCTGGAGGGTGGTGAGGGTTCGAATCTCCACGGGGAGTTCGTTCCAGAGGGTCGGAGCAGCCACAGAGAAGGCTCTCCTCCGGGTAGTCGCCAGTCGACACTGGCCGGCGGATGGAATTCGGAGGAGGCCTAGTCTGTGGGATCTAATCGGTCTGGTGGAGGTAATTGGCAGCAGGCGGTCTCTCAAGTACCCAGGTCCAATACCATGGAGGGGATCATCAAAACGTTTCCTCAGGGCAGTCATAAACTCCTTGTAATCCTTCAACAGGGGGGGGGGGAATCATCTTTACGCAAGGGTATCATCCAGACAGCTGCTTTGCCTCCCAAAGCCATAGCAACACTTCTCACTTTAGCAATAGCAATAGCAATAGCAGTAGACTTATATACCGCTTCATAGGCCTTTCAGGCCTCTCTAAGCGGTTTACAGAGAGTCAGCATATTGCCCCCAACAATCTGGGTCCTCATTTTACCCACCTCGGAAGGATGGAAGGCTGAGTCAACCCTGAGCCGGTGAGATTTGAACCGCTGACCTGCTGATCTAGCAGTAGCCTGCAGTGCTGCATTTAACCACTGCGCCACCTTGGCTCTTATATACTTCCGATGAGAAAACTTCCCCATACTCTTGCATGCAATCCCAAACTTGCAGTAAACCCCCCCCCCCAGTTCTTTGGGATCTCCTCTGTAGTTCACTCCAAGTGGAGGAATCTGAGGCATTTGGTGCCTTCGGGGGTTCCTCCCCATCCTTGGGGGAGCTTGTACTGCTGCTGCTGTGGCTGGGGGGCCTCCCTCTTGCTCAGCTCCGGGAGCTGTTCCCAGGGATGTTTCAGGGCTAACCAGGTCTTCTGCTCCCCCCCCCCTCCGCCTGCTCGGCTAATCCACTCTCCCTTTCAGCGAGACTTACACAGACGCGCCGCCGTTCCCAAGCCACCTGGAGAAGGTGTAAAGCATGGGTCATCATGAGATCCTCTCTTTCCGCTGCCTGCCAGTCATCCTCTGGTTTTCGGCTGGTTGTGACCCTTGCCATTGTCTTCTCCTGCTTGTTGCAGGGGTTTTGCTATTGCTATTGTTTGACATTTGGGTGCTCCCCCCACAGAAGCTTTTAACTCCGGGATGGGTGTGAAGTCAGATCTTGCTTAATGTCAGGCCTGCCTCCTTCAATATCCAAGAAAGGAAAACCTCAACTCCATTTTAATAAAGAGGAAGTACTTTTACTAAATATGAAGTGAAAACAGCAACAGGAAAGCAAGATCTGAGCCAGAAAGGCGGAAACATGTACATATCAAACGTTTACCCAGCACCCACCCCACAATTCCCCAACCAAGTGTCCAATCTGCAACTCCCTAAGGTGCCACGTGGGCTGCATCTTCAAACAGCCTCATCAAGTTGGTATGTGAGACGGTTGACTTTGACCAAGTCCAAACATCAGCCACCAGCATGCGCAGAAGATGGTGAGAACAAGACTCCTCCAGTACAATATAATTACCTTCCCCAATACTATGCAGCCCCCCCCACCCCCCGAGCCGATAGCAAGCAAACGTAGCAAGCAAAACAGAAGCTGACATCTATTGGAAAAGTGTTCTGAACCCCCTTCTTCGCTCGTTCAAAGACGACAGGCAGACAGACTTAAAAGGAAATAACTTTATCAGTCCTGGCTTCCGCTGGCTGCGAGCCCAAAATTAAACATAAATAAAGTCTCTGGCAAGAAGATAACAGAATGCAAAAACAAAGATCTCTTACGGCCAAACCAGGTGTACAGAAAGAAAGCAAATCACTTCTCCAAGTGTCTCTTTGAATCAGGGTTACAGAAAGCAAATCACTTATCCAAGTGCCTCTCACAAACAAACCACGACCGATGAACGAACGATGAACGTTAACTTCTGCAACCAGGGCGTGGCACCATCAGTCCTTTTATCTCCAGAAGACAACACTAATGAGCCCCAGCTGCATTGTTATTCCTGCATCCTGACTCAACTCACAGCAAACGTCTGCTGAGTCACAACAGAAAAGAAACAAAAATACAGCTGCAGGAAGTCCTTGACTTACAACCATTTGTTGAGTTACTCCTTGGAAGTTACAATGGCACTGAAAAAGTGGCATGGCCATTTTTCACACTTACAACCATTGCAGTATCCACGTGGTCAAAAATTGGGCATTTGGCAACTGGCATCTATTTATGATGGGTGTGATCATTTTTTGCAGTCTTCTAAAAGGCAAAGTCTATGCGGAAGCCAGATTCACTTAACAAGTGTGTTACTAACTTAACAACTGCAGTGATTCACTTAACAATTGTGGCAAGAGTGATTTTAGACAGACAAAACCCACTTAACAACTGTCTTGCTTAGCAGTGGAAATTTGGGGCTTGTTGGTTGAAGACCATCTGTATTACAATGCAGAATAATTTGTGCAAACATAAAAATGTTGGGTCTCATGTATTACAAATAGAATTTGGAAGATTAAGATTAGGCCAGGGGTTACAATCAGCCCTGTGCTTTATTTTCTAAAAGCAAACAATTAATTGCTCTTTTGGTGCCTTCAAGCCAGACCTGATTCCTGACAAACTTTCTTGTAATTTCCCTGGGAAGATTATAGAGGTGGATTGGCATTACCTTCTTCCAGGATGGTTTTTGACTTCTCAGTATTTGGCTGAGAGGGAGTGGCTGACCGATGATCACTCAGATGGACTCCATGCCTAAGAAAGGACTGGAATCAAATTCCTCCTGGTCCAAATCCAGCACATTCAACACAACACCAAATGGGCACTTACCTCCCATAGACGGGTTAGATCGCACAGACTAGGCCTCCTCTGGATTCCATCTGCCAGCCAATGCTGGCTGGCGACCCCCCGGGGGAGAGCCTTCTCTGTTGCAGCTCCAGCCCTCTGGAACGAGCTCCCCATGGAGATCCGGACCCTTACTACTCTCCCGGCCTTCCGCAAAGCCACTAAGATCTGGCTGCTCCGGCAGGCTGGGGGCGCTGTTGAAATAGCCAGCCCCACTGTAACTATGAATGTTGCGTATTTTAAATTGTTGTTTGTCTGTCTGTCTATTTATCCCCTTCCTCTGTTTATTGTAAGCCGCCCGGAGTCCTTCGGGAGTGGGCGGCATACAAGACCAATAAATACAATACAATACTTTACAACTCAAGAGTGGACATTGAAAGTCACAAACCTAGCCGAGATGGCTAAAATATCGGCATATCTTAAAGACCACTCAAATGAGAGATACAAACGAGACTGGAAAAAATGGATTGACTATATACAAAACAAATACGGGACTAAGAAATTCCAGATAGCCTATGCTTAAGATCAGGAATGATCTAAACTGCTTAAAGTTAGTGCAACAGGAAGAAGCTGAGTTTAATGCAGAGATGTTATTAACTTCTTTTTTTTATTCCCTTTGTCTTAATATATTTTAGACACTATTTGTTAAAAACCTATACCGTGTATGGGCTCTGGGAAGTCGGGGGGGGGGAGGGGAGGGGGTGTTAGGGGGAGGGGGGAGGGGGGATATATAGTATGTGTTAGATTTTATAGTAACGTGATTGCACTTGTATACTGTTGCTCTTTAATTTCACTGTAAAAATAGGACAAGCTGAATATATTAATAGATAGTAGAAATACACCGAAGGGAGGAGTAGAGGGATAGAAGAAAGAGGGGGAGAGAGGGTGGGAGAGAGGATGGGAGGGAGGGCGAGAAGGAAGGGAGGGAGTGTATTGGGAGAGAGGAGTGATAGAGGGGGAGGGGAAGTAGGGTAGAGGGGAATGATGGAGGGAAGAAGGAAAGTTGGAGGGGGGGCGAAAGAAAGAGGTGTATGGAGGGTCGAAGTGGTACATTGGGTTTGTATTTTGGGGGGTATTATTGACAAGAGGAATGGCTGTGTTTATTGTTTAATGTTATATGGCCCCGGTTATGCACAGTATATATGTGACTGTACGAAAATGAAAATGGAAAATAAAAACACATTATCAAGAAAAATACAATACAATACTTGAAAGCACTAAAAGTTTGGGTTCAAAAATTCCCGGAGCATTTCAAGGAGGACAGAGACAGAAAGGGGCCCAAAACTGTAGAAATAGAAGCGGACGACAGTGAATAAATCCACCTCGGGGAAAACACAGAAGCACGCTACGAGGCTTTGGGCCAGCCACTCTCTCTAAGCCTACCTTAAAAGGATACTATGAGAAGAATTGGAGGAATGCTATATATGCTGCCTTGTGTTTGTTAGGAAAGGCAAGGATACAATTCACCAAACACAGAGATTAGCGGAATGGATCTGGATAGTTATCATTTGCCTGCGCAAGCAACAGGAATGTAATCCAAGACAATGAGATGTCACCAAACTGCTTTAAATAACTTTACGCCTACTGCAGAAAAGACTTCACCGTTGTTTCATTTGATGGATTAAGTTTGTTTGGGATGTAAACAAAAAAAACCTATTTTTAAAGTGACCTTTAAAGCGTCCAATTCCTTTACGGATTTACACCGTCGGGATGGGGGAGCCATGTTTAAGGGGACAGACTAATCCAAAAAAAAAAAAAAATGATTTGGGGGCTAAAAGAGCATAAGAGTTGTGTTCTTTATTCAAGTTCTCCCGTGTCCTTTGGGTGGAACAGTACCAAATCCAATGTTCTCCAAATGCAAAGTATTTTACACGGTTCTGGATCAATTGTGCTGGCTGGGGGGGGAGGATTATAGGAACTGAAGTCCAATTTTATCGGAATGCATCCGATTAGGGCAGTATTTCTCAACCTTGGCAACTTGAAGATGTCCGGACTTCAACTCCCAGAATTCCCCAGCCAGCATTCGCTGGGATAAATAATTCCAAAATATGCTATTTATGCCATGCATTTGCTGGCTAGGGAATTCTGGGAGTTGAAGTCCTGGACATCTTCAAGTTGCCAAGGTTGAGAAAGACTGGGATAAATAATTCCAAAATATGCTATTTATGCCATGCATTCGCTGGCTGGGGAATTCTGGGACTTGAAGTCCTGGACATCTTCAAGTGGCCAAGGTTGAGAAAGACTGGGATAAATAATTCCAAAATATGCTATTTATGCCATGCATTTGCTGGCTGGGGAATTCTGGGACTTGAAGTCCTGGACATCTTCAAGTTGCCAAGGTTGAGAAACCCTGGGATAAATAATTCCAAAATATGCTATTTATGCCATGCATTTGCTGGCTGGGGAATTCTGGGACTTGAAGTCCTGGACATCTTCAAGTTGCCAAGGTTGAGAAACACTGGGATAAATAATTCCAAAATATGCTATTTATGCCATGCATTCGCTGGCTGGGGAATTTTGGGACTTGAAGTCCTGGACATCTTCAAGTTGCCAAGGTTGAGAAAGACTGGGATAAATAATCCCAAAATATGCTATTTACGCCATGCATTCGCTGGCTGGGGAATTCTGGGACTTGAAGTCCTGGACATCTTCACGTTGCCAAGGTTGAGAAAGACTGGGATAAATAATTCCAAAATATGCTATTTATGCCATGCATTCGCTGGCTGGGGAATTTTGGGACTTGAAGTCCTGGACATCTTCAAGTTGCCAAGGTTGAGAAAGACTGGGATAAATAATTCCAAAATATGCTATTTATGCCATGCATTTGCTGGCTGGGGAATTCTGGGACTTGAAGTCCTGGACATCTTCAAGTTGCCAAGGTTGAGAAAGACTGGGATAAATAATCCCAAAATATGCTATTTATGCCATGCATTTGCTGGCTGGGGAATTCTGGGACTTGAAGTCCTGGACATCTTCAAGTTGCCAAGGTTGAGAAACACTGGGATAAATAATCCCAAAATATGCTATTTATGCCATGCATTCGCTGGCTGGGGAATTCTGGGACTTGAAGTCCGGACATCTTCAAGTTGCCAAGGTTGAGAAACACTGGGATAAACAATTCCAAAATATGCTATTTATGCCATGCATTCGCTGGCTGGGGAATTCTGGGACTTGAAGTCCTGGACATCTTCAAGTTGCCAAGGTTGAGAAACACTGGGATAAACAATTCCAAAATATGCTATTTATGCCATGCATTCGCTGGCTGGGGAATTCTGGGACTTGAAGTCCTGGACATCTTCAAGTGGCCAAGGTTGAGAAAGACTGGGATAAATAATTCCAAAATATGCTATTTATGCCATGCATTCGCTGGCTGGGGAATTCTGGGACTTGAAGTCCTGGACATCTTCAAGTGGCCAAGGTTGAGAAAGACTGGGATAAATAATTCCAAAATATGCTATTTATGCCATGCATTCGCTGGCTGGGGAATTCTGGGACTTGAAGTCCTGGACATCTTCACGTTGCCAAGGTTCAGAAACACTGGGATAAATAATTCCAAAATATGCTATTTATGCCATGCATTCGCTGGCTGGGGAATTCTGGGAGTTGAAGTCCTGGACATCTTCAAGTGGCCAAGGTTGAGAAAGACTGGGATAAATAATTCCAAAATATGCTATTTATGCCATGCATTTGCTGGCTGGGGAATTCTGGGACTTGAAGTCCTGGACATCTTCAAGTGGCCAAGGTTGAGAAACACTGGGATAAATAATTCCAAAATATGCTATTTATGCCATGCATTTGCTGGCTGGGGAATTCTGGGAGTTGAAGTCCTGGACATCTTCAAGTTGCCAAGGTTGAGAAACACTGGATTTGGGTAATAAAATGGGAACTTGGTTCCGTTAAGACTATTTCCCGGACCTTAAGACCAACAGTTCTCTTGAATGATACGCAAGGCGTGGTGAAGGGAGTCTTCGCAAGGGAGCCGCTAAGACTTAGGATCTTAAGTCTCCCGCCACGCAACTAGCTACCCCGCGGAGCGCCAATCTAGCCGGAGGGCTATTGTCCACCACGTCACGTAGGGATGATCGGATGCCCTCGCGGAAAAGTTGAAGCAAGGACATTGGAAGCGCCTGATTTCTACCCTTATTCCCGGACAGCAAACTCTTGCTAACTCTTAACAATTCCCTTTGCTAAGAGCGCGCGTTCCCACGCAGCCAACCGTTCTCCGTGCCTTGCGGGGAGAAAGCTTAGGATGGCGCCCCTCTGCTAGCTAGGAGCTTTCCAGGAGTGACCACTTGTGTGCAACGTCAGAACCACCTACCTGGAGAAATTGCGCCCCAGTCCCGAAGTCCTGTTAGCATAGGAGGAAAAGCGGGGGGATCCAAGACCTTCCCACCTCCCTCCAGATGTTCCTGTGCCTCTATCCGCTCTCCGCCCTGGAATCGGCCTTCCTCTCCATTCCGGGCAGGCTGTAAGCTGGGCAAAGGACGGGCAAACCCGCCTCAACCTGGAGGACGCCGGTCGTTGTAGTCCTCGCGGCTCCCGGGTTGCCTTCCCTTGGTCCCGCCTTCCCAGCGTTAAGAAGGGGAAGGCGGGCCGTGCAGCTGCTGAAGGTTTGGGGCGGCGGCTGAACGAGGAGACCAGCCCAGGAAGGTTTAGCGAGGGTGCCCTGTGCCCATGGGCGCTCTTGTCTCCGTTTGCTGAAGGAGGAAGTCGCAGAGGAAAGCTGTGGCTTCGCAACTTGGAACCAAATGATTAGCTGTTGATTTTTCCCGACCCTCGGATTATAGCAATAGCAGTTAGACTTATATGCCGCTTCATAGGGGTTTCAGCCCTCTCTAAGCGGTTTACAGAGTCAGCATATCGCCCCCACAGTCTGGGTCCTCATTTCACCCAGATAGATAGATAGATAGATGATAGATGATAGATAGATAGATAGATAGATAGATAGATAGATAGATAGATAGATAGATAGATAGATAGATAATAGATAGATAGATAGATAGATAAATAGATAGATAGATAGATAGATAGATAGATGGATAGCAATAGCAGTTGGAGTTATATACCGCTTCATGGGGCTTTCAGCCCTCTCTAAGCGGTTTACAGAGTCAGCATATCGCCCCCACAGTCTGGGTCCTCATTTCACCCACCTCGGAAGGATGGAAGGCTGAGTCAACCCTGAGCCGGTGAGATTAGCAATAGCAATAGCAGTTAGACTTCTATACCGCTTCATAGGGCTTTCAGCCCTCTCTAAGCGGTTTACAGAGTCAGCATATCGCCCATCACAGTCTGGGTCCTCATTTCACCCACCTCTCCCCTTATTAGAGAGATTGCCAGGGAGGGCAGACCATTTTTATCTAGGCTTTCTCCTCCAGGACACTAACCCAGTTACCACGTATGCAGTGGCAAAGTTCTGTAGAAAGAAATGTCCTTCTGGGTTCGGCTCCAAGTGGGGAAAAAGACACTGGAGACATGGAGGCTGCTTGGAAAGATGGTTTATTGGTGGACAGAGCCACATGGCTTGAGCCCTGAACAGGAAAGGTGATCACATGCTTCAATGTTGGTGGAGAAGAAGAGAAGGGCTGAGGGAGGGGCTTGCTAGGCTTTTTATACCCTGTTTAGTCCCACCTCTCTGTTTCCTGTGTAAGAAATGTCTTCTGATTGGTTGTCAGACTCCCATGGTGCCATGCAGGGGGCTACTCTCTAGGCTGTGTTTTGAATCCATAGATGAGTTCTCAGATGCCATGTGGAGAATTGAGTAATATCCCTTTCCCCTACAGCTGCAGTGGAGAAGTCTTTATTATGTAAAGTGGGCTAGCCTGCCTAGTCTTAATGGGCCTATTGACAAAGTGGGGGTGGGCAAGAAGCTACAGGCAACTATTCTGTCTTTTAAAACATGTTTCTTTTCACATGCAGAGAAATATTCTGCCTTTTCAATATTTCCTAGGATATTTCATTTTTCTGGGAGAGGGCTGGGTGATAACTTCCCAGAGTTCATTAAAAAAATGGCTACAGAAGTATAGTATCATCTTGTATCAATTAATCTGGACATACCTCTAACAATCTTTGGACCATTATGTTATTATCCACTTTTAATGTCAATACTTTTTAATTACATTTTAATGTTAGTATATTTTTAATATAGTGTAAAAACTAATGTGTATTGCTGGTCTTTGACCGTAATAAAGATTTTACTTACTTACCATAGGGTTTTCCTTACTGTACAAACTTTGTAGCGTATGTTGCAAATAAAGATAATAAGAGTTCTATGAAAAATTAGGAAAATCTACATGAACCAAGATGTCAAAGAACATTGGAAGGTGAAACAAAATGCTGGAGGAGAAGTTTGGAAGCCACGCTTTGTTATTCTTATAAATATAAAGTGAACAAAAGGCAAATCTAGAGAAAACGGAATGATTGTGCAAGCAGCTTAGTAGGAAGTGGGCTGCAATGAGGATAAAACAGCAGAATCTACTTAAACCGTGCCGGTTTCCAAAAGCTAAGCGGAATTGGTTAATTAACTTGGTTAATATTTGGTTTGGATCACCAGGGAAAACAAAAGGTGGCATGAGAACCATTTCTCCGTTGTTGCTGGGAAAAAAAGCTACATGTATAAGTTGAACTTGACCTGATGGAAACTATTTCTACAAGACAATAAGCCAGTGTTTCTCAACCTTGGCCACTTGAAGATGTCTGGACTTCAACTCCCAGAATTCTGGGAGTTAAAGTCCAGACATCTTCAAGTGGCCAAGGTTGAGAAACACTGCAATAAACAGTCCAACAGATACTCCGTGTTTACTTCCGTGGGCCACAGCTACTCCAGGAGGAGCCAGTGAGCAGATATGCCATTCAGAGACAAAGAGGGTAGCAATTTCTGAGTAATTGCTGAAACTGATGAATACGTTCAAGTTAATTTTATTTCACTGCAGACCTGTGTTATTTTTTTTATATAACTAGACACAATTTGTTTTTAATGCTAGTGTGGGAAAACACCCTCCCCCCCCCAGAATGAAATATTTTGGGGGATATTAAAAGAGGCAGAATATTGTAATTCCCTGTGGGAAGTTATCACCCAGCCCTCTTCCAGAGAAAAATGAAATATCCTAGGAAATATTGAAAAGGCAGAATATTTCTCTGGATGTGAAAAGAAAGAAACATGTTTTAAAAGACAGAATAGTTGCCTGTAGCTTCCTGCCCATCCCCAGTTAATGGGCCATTGGGATGGCCAGGCTAGCCCACTTTACATAATAAAGACTTCACCAGCAGCTACAGAAAGGCATGATAATATACTCAACTGACCACAAGGCATCTGAGAACTCATCACAGCCTAGAGAGTAGCCCCCTGCATGGCCCCATGGGAGTCTGACAACCAATCAGAAGACATTTCTTACACAGGAACAGGAAGCAGAGAGGTGGGACTGAACAGGTGATAAAAAGCCTAGCAAGCCCCTCCCTCGGCCCTTCTCTTCTTCTCCACCAACATTGAAGCATGTGATCACCTTTTCTGTTCAGGGCTCAAGCCATGTGGCCCTGTCCACCATTAAAACCCTCTTTCCAAGCAGCCTCCGTGTCTCCAGTGTCTTTTCCCCCACTTGGAGCCGAACCCAGAAGGACATTTCTTCCAACATCCCTTAAAGGAGAAGAGGAGAAACATGTCCTTCAACCTCAAGCAGAAGCTTGAAGCGTCTGGGCTTTTGGAATGGAGGTTTTTGTATCCGTTCAGAAAGAGTGAGCCAATTTATTCATAAGCAATGGACTCCAAATCAGCAACACGTTTAGGCAAGCTGACAAGATTAGCTCAGACAAATACCTAGGATTTGCATTTCCCCTTTTGCCTGAAGAGCCAGTCATGACCCCTGTATGACCCCTGTAGGAATCTGGCGGTAGTCATTAAAATATTAAGGGACACATTCGTAAGCAGGAATCGCATTCACAAAGCCTCAAATAATATATAAAAGCCCACCTATTTCAACCCCATTTTGTCAGCCATCCCAGAAACATGCTGCTGTTACGGAAGTTTCTGGAAAACCAAATAAACAAAGACCTTTCCTCGCCTCCGTTTTATTTCCAGCATCTTTCTCCCAGCTTCCAACTGGACCATGTTTTTCTTCCAACACTATCAAAAGATAAAGCCAGAGGCAGGGCCGGATTTTCCTATAGGCTAACTTGGCTTCAGCCTAGGGCCTCAAGATCAAGAGGGGCCTACATTCAAATTGTTAGCAAAATTAAAATTACGCTATTCTAAAAACAGTGAAGACTAAAACACTGAACCGAAAATAAGGAGAAATCCTACGCAGATGACTAATAAACAAACATAAAAATGTATTGGTTAAGATCGTTCCAGCGCCGCGGCAGTTGGGGAGCCCGCCCACGTTCCCGGCACCGGCGGTCGGGCGAGAGGCGCGGCCACTCCCAGTAGCCGCCCCGTCGACGCGGAGCCCACCAGCGGCCAGGCAGGTGAGGGCGAGGGGGCCGAGCCGGGCAGCTGAGCGCAGCAGGGGAGGCGGCTGGCCTCGCTGCCTTTGCCGCAGAGCAGAGCCGCCCTCCGTCGGGAGGCCAGCTATATATATATATATATATATATTGATATATATTGATATATATCACAGTAATGATGTATTTTATTGTCTCTCATGCAATTTACAAACTTAAAAATGGGAGGTGAAAGGGCCTCATAAGTGGAATAGCCTAGGGCCTCTTTTCATCTAAATACGGCCATGGCCAGAGGTATTAATTTCCCAAGTTGTTATTTATTCTTAATGTTTGTCAGTGGATAAGCTAAGCATTACTATCATTCTATCAAGCAGTGCTAGTTTTCCAAATTTCCAATCAGGCGTAAACGTATGGTAAAAGTATCCTCAGACAATTCAGAAAAATAAAGAACATGCTTCAGTAAATGATCATTTGTATATGGTTCCATGTATATGCTAAAGAAAATCAGTCAGCAAGAGAAGAAAATACTATCCAATTTAACGCAGAAGAATCTTGTCTAGAACAGGGGTGTCAAACTTGCATCCTCATGGCATCATCACGTGACTTATCGGGACTCCCCCCCCCTCCTTCCCTGTCATAACGGAGCCAGCACATGACGCATTTGCCCCGCGGGCTGCGAGTTTGACACCTCTTGTCAGCTTCTGCTTCGCTGCTGTTTTTCAGCTGCCCTTGAAACGGGGAGGGCGGGCATGGTATTTGGGAGGGGAATCATTATGTGCTGGAGGATTGTTATTAGGATCTGTCCTGACCATCTATCTGCGCATGTGGAGGAAGGGAGTTTCCCGCCAAGGCCAACTGTCCAGCATTCCACCCTGATGATGCTTTTTGAAGACATCTCCCACCTGACGGTTGGGTGAATTATGATTGGACTATGAAATGGGGTGCCAAGGGGAGGGGATTGAATCATACATGATATCCATTGCTTTCGCGCCAATTTACTCAGACTCAGCTTTGCTTTGCTACTCATCATTTGTAATTAGTAAAAGTACACTTAATTCTAAGAATGGAGTTGAGTGGTTTCTTTCCTTTTTTATTTTAATTTTTAATTTTATCAATTTCATATATACATTCACAATTATATGATCTCATAACTGTTATTAATAATATGTATTTATAACAATTTTTCCCTACAGTTGACAATATACTTGAAAGTTGCTTTCTTACCATCCCATAGATCCATCTTATCTTACAACGGTCCTACTTCTTCTTCCCTCCCCCCCTCTTTCCTTCCCTCGTTTCTTCTCTCCTACTCTCCTTCCTTCCCTCCTTCCTTCCCTCCCTCCCTCCTTCCCCCTTCCCTTCTTTCCTGATTATTAAATGAAGCAGCACCTGATACCTTTGCTCTAGAAATTGTGCAAGGTGTCAGTGAAGGAAAATGAAATAACAGCTGTCATATTTACTGTTCCTAAAGTGCTTTCAAATCAAAGTGCAGTACAAATGCACAACATTCAATCAAGAACCAGCTTTTCTCCATCTGTAATAGCAGTTAATAATCACACGGGTACTAAAATGCTTTAATCATTCAACAATAGTGTTAAAGCCCTATATCCGAGGAGCACTTAGCAGCTAAGAGTCTCTGTGAAGAGATTTCATCCTGCTATTCACTCTATGTGATTTCATTGCTACTGTATTGGGTTTTTTTTTTAAAAAAAGAAACTTCTTAGTTATCTTGAATTGTCACAAATGCATTTAGATAAAAGCCACTCTTTTTTTTTGTGTTCCAACTATTAGCCTCAGTTTCCCACCAAAGTTTGGAATAGTTTTTTCCTGCATCTTAATACTACTTTTGATAGTTGGTTGCTTCCAGTCCTTGGGCTAAAAGAAGAACAGGTTTCAAAGAAGAGTAAGTGGGATAGAGAAAGAAAGAAAAAAGTTCAAGTAATTTATGATTAAATTAAATTAAATGATTAAGTAATTCATAAGAAGTCTCTGACCAACTATTGTTTGCTCTAACCCAGTGTTTCTCAACTCCAGGAAGCTTTAAGATGCATGGACTTTAATTCCTGAGATTTGCCTTAGAAAGCCCAGCAGGTTTCAGCCTTCATATGGTGTGTTCCTCTCCACAAATGCAGACATCTTGAAAATGACTCTGGAGACAGTGCCTGGAAAAGAGAGAGAGAGAGAGAGCGTATAAGCAGCTCTGTATAGTAACCAATAGCAGCCCAGATATTGCCCAGATCAAATTAAAACTTGGCAGAGAAACTGCACAGTCACAGTTATGCCAGGGCAATTTGAGAAATGCCACGTTTGAAGCAGAGCGAGGAGGCATGATGGTAGGCTTCCTCTGTGCTGAAAACAGAGAGGAGTGAAGAGTGACCTCTTCCGTTCAAACCTGCTTAGTGTGATTGTCGAAGTGTTGCATACTCAAAATCAGTGGTTATGTGGCAGAGCCTATAGAGATGGGATGCAGTAGTAGCAGAGGTGGGTTCCTACCAGTTCGCACCTATTCGGTAGAACCGGTTTGTCAAATCTACCGAACCGGTTAGAAGAGGTTTCACCAGTGGACCCGGAAAGCAGGCCACACCTACAGAAGAGGTTCCAAAAGTTTTTGAAACCCACCACTGCCACAGACAGACAGACACAGACACACACAGAGACAGACAGACAGACAGACAGACAGAGAAAGGAATAAATAAATAAATAAATAAATAAAAAAGAAAAAGAGTGAGAGATGAAAGAAAAAAAGAAAAAAGGGACAGAGACAAAAGGAAGGAAAGAGAGAGAGAGAGAAAGAGAGAGAGAGAGAGAGAGAAAGAAAACACATGGCTGGCAAGCCACTCCCACCAGGTCACATGGCTGGCAAGCCACTCCCACAAAGGAGGCCACACCCACAGAGTAGGTTCCAAAAATTTTTGAAACCCACCACTGACACACACACACACACACAAAAATACACACACACACACAGAGAGAAAGAGAAATAAAAGAAGAAATAAATAAAAAAAGAAAAAAAAGAAAAAGTGAGAGAGAGATGAAAGAAAAAAAGAAAAAAGGGACAGAGAGACAAAAGGAAGGAGAGAGAGAGAGAGAGAGAGAGAGAGAAAACACATGGCCGGTAAGCCACTCCCACCAGGTCACATGGTCGGCAAGCCACTCCCACAAAGGAGGCCACACCCACAGAGTAGGTTCCAAACTTTTTTGAAACCCACCACTGAGTAGAAGGGACAATAAACTGATTCTGCAGCTCTTGACTATGTTATGAACCCCCTGCAAGTATACGGAATAGTTTAAAAAAGGACATCTAGAGTGGGAAGGACACAAAAAAAGCCTTCTTGTATTCCTGCTGTTTTTTATATCTAACTCTCTTTAAGTGATACACTCGGGGCACTCAACGAACCTTAACACAAATGGCAATCTGGCTGTACAAGCTGGCACAGCATCTTGGCCAAGAACCTTAGAGCCACCACCTGTCTTTGCACACCTCTTGTGTGAAGACACTCTACAACACGGGACCTTGCTGCTCGGTTTGTCCTCTCCACCTGTAGATTTGTGAAGTGAATTAGGGCAGTACAAAGCAATTTTACGTTATCGTATGAACTGTGCATTTCACTTCAGAGCTTTCCCAATCGGTTTCAGTTTCAGTGTGCATTTCTTCACAAACCTGTTAGGTCCAATTTCCACATAAATGGACTTTCTAAACAAATTATGTGTCAAAGTCCTGCTACTGTAAGTATTGGACAGTGGTGGGATTCAAATAATTGAACTCCTCCAGCCAGGACAAGGAGATCATCCACACGAGAAGAAGCTATTTGGAGTACATGTGGGTGATCTCCTTGTCCTGGCTGGAGGGGTTCCGAAGAGCCAGTCTACTCATCTGTTCTTTATTCTGTGCCATAGTCATCAGCTTTGCTTTTCACAGAGCTGTCTTCAGCCCACCATTTTTTCCTCTGGAAGTCCACTCCCCATCTGGAATTCCAGTGGTAATGGGCCTTTCTCCTGGGCTATAAGTAGAATCCATTTCTTGTAGTGGCCATAGCATTTTGCTATCTCTCGAATTTTGCAACCAGTATGGTAAAATTACGACATACCTTTTGTTCAAAGAAAAAGATGAAGCAGACCTTAAGTCGAGGTGGCACAGTGGCTAGAGTGCAGCACTGCAGGCTACTTCAGCTGACTGCAGTTCTGCAGTTCGGCTGTTCAAATCGGCTCAGGGTTGACTCAGCCTTCCATCCTTCCGAGATGGATGAAATGAGGACCCGGATTGTTGTTGGGGGTGAAATGCTGACTCTGTAAACCGCTTAGAGAGGGCTGAAAGCCCTATGAAGTGGTATATAAGTCTAACTGCTATTGCTAAGTCGGAATTTCTGCCCCCCTCTGCCCCGCATAAAAAGACCCCGAAGGGGGAGACTCTCTGCAGGAACACAAATGTTCATTGCACGTATCTGGCCTAGGGGCCGTAGTTTGAGGACCCCTGATTTGGTGCAATATAAAAAAATGCAAATAATTTTTCTGCAGACCACCGCAATTTTCTCGTGGACCACCAGTTGGTGACCACAGGAATAGAGTGTTTTGGGTGGGGCTGGAACCTAACAATTGACTGTTATCTATTGAGTCAAGCTATTGGTTCATTTTATGTGGCATTGACTAAGAAGCCTTCTCCATCCTGTTGCCCACCAGATGTTTTGCATTGCCATGCTGCATGAGAGTGACACAGGAGCTTAGAATTTCAGGGAGTCTGAAATTGCTGAAGGTACCTTGGGGCTCTGCCAACAAAGTTTTAAGTGTTCTAGTTAAGTATGTGTTACATTACATTCCCTTGGTGACGGAGACTCAGTAGGAGCACATCTCGGGAAGTGAAGATTAGTTTGTAACTTACTGTGCCTATTTAGTATATATAGCTCAGTGGTGGGTTTCAAATTTTTTTGGAACCTACTCTGTGGGTGTGGCCTCCGTTGTGGGAGTGGCTTGCCGGCCATGTGACCTGGTGGGAGTGGCTTGCTGGCCATGTGTTTTCTTTCTCTCTCTCTTTCTTTCTCTCCCTCTCCCTCTCTCTCTTTCTTTCTCTCTCTCTCCCTCTCTCTCTCTCTTTCCTTCCTTTTGTCTCTCTGTTCCTTTTTTCTTTTTTTCTTTCATCTCTCTCTCACTCTTTTTCTTATTTATTTATTTATTTATTTATTTATTTCTTCCTTTCTTTCTCTTTCTCTCTCTCTCTTTCTTTCTCTCTCCCTCTCCCTCTCTCTCTTTCTTTCTCTCTCCCTCTCCCTCTCTCTTTCCTTCCTTTTGTCTCTCTGTTCCTTTTTTCTTTTTTTCTTTCATCTCTCTCTCACTCTTTTTCTTTCTTATTTATTTATTTCTTCCTTTCTTTCTCTTTCTCTCTCTCTCTGTGTCAGTCTGTGTGTGTGGGTGTGGGTGTGGGTGTGGGTGTGAGTGTGTGTGTGTGAATGGTGGGTTTCAAAAATTTTGGGAACCTCTTCTGTAGGTGTGTGGCCTGCTTTCCGGGTCCACTGGTGGAACCTCTTCTAACTGGTTCGGTAGATTTGATGAACCGGTTCTACCGAATAGGTGCGAACCGGTAGGAACCCACCTCTGATATAGCTCTTAATACATGTAGCTAAACCCATATTTCTGTTAGACGCTGATTCTAGAGGGGACAATACTGAGTTGTGAGAAGCTGCATTAACCCCCTGGGTTCCTTCCTAATATAAATCGTCAGTTGAGGTGCTTCCCTTTGGCCTCAAGTGTCACAAGAAACTCTCTGGATAAATAGGCACTTTGTATTTCGAGGGCAGAAAAGCAGCAGACTCTGTGAAATACAAGCAACGTGTATTTCACCCTCAGAAACAAAGATGTTTCTGGGATTAGCCACGTTGCTGGTAACCCTGTGCAATGCCGTAATCTACTTCAGATTTACAGGCAACTTCCATCGTCATTGCATTGTTGGGCATAGTAGCAATCATTTTCATTGAACTGCATTTTTTTTCCCTGGAAACAAAGCAGCAGAGTCTTATAAAAATATCCCCTGGGACTGGGTTCATGGTGTACCAGTGCCAAAGACTGAATTCACTCGCAGCTTTTGCCTTAGCATGATGCGTGAACTCAGCCAAACATGTTCTCTGACTGCAAGAGACTATCATGTTCTTTTTTACAGTCACATATATACTGTGCAGAACCGGGGCCATATAACATTAAATAAATAAACACAGCCATTCCTTTTGTCAATAATACCCCCCAAAATAGAAACCCAATGTACCTCTTCGACCCTCCATACACCCTTTCTTTCGCCCCCCTCCAACTTTCCTTCTTCCCTCCAACATTCCCCTCTACCCTACTTCCCCTCCCCCTCTACCACTCCTCTCTCCCAATACACTCCCTCCCTTCCTTCTCACCCTCCCTCCCATCCTCTCTCCCGCCCTCTCTACCCCTCTTTCTTCTATCCCTCTACTCCTCCCTTCGGTGTATTTCTACTATCTATTAATATATTCAGCTATCATGTTCTTGTGTCTCTCCTGTTTACTTCAGACATTCACTGCTGACCTGTTATTTAAACCAACCGGGGCTGGGGCTGGGGGGTGGTGTGAGCTGGTGATGTCATCTTTGTTTCTGCTTCAATTTATGACACAAGGGCATTGCCAAGAATCTAGTGTTCGTAAGTCAGCTTTGGACAACTTTTGCAACTTTTGCAACTTTAATAAGATTTGTATGCCGCCCACTCCCTAGGGACTCTGGGCGGCTCACAACAAAAATAAAAACATAGAAAATATTAAAAATACAATTATTTAAAATAAAATCATCCATTCAATCACGTGGGGCTGGATTTTAATCAACAGCCCCAGGCCTACCGGAACAGCCAGGTCTTGGTCACTTTCCGGAAGGCCGGGAGAGTGGGAAGGGTCCGGATCTCTGCGGGTAGCTCGTTCCATAAGGCTGGTGCAGCTACAGAGAAGGCCCTCCCTCGGGGGGCTGCCAGCCGGCATTGTCTGGTCAACGGCACCCGGAGGAGGCCCAACCTGTGTGATCTTATTGGTCGTTGGGAGCAGTGGTGGGTTTCAAACTTTTTTGGAACCTACTCTGTGGGTGTGGCCTCCTTTGTGGGAGTGGCTTTCCAGCCATGTGTCCAGGTGGGAGTGGCTTGCTGGCCATGTGTTTACTTTCTCTCTCTCTCTCTCTCTCTCTCCTTCCTTTTGTCTCTCTGTCCCTTTTTTCTTTTTTTCTTTCATCTCTCTCTCTCACTCTTTTTCTTTCTTTTTTCTTTTTTTATTTATTTATTTCTTCCTTTCTTTCTCTTTCTCTCTCTCTCTCTGTGTCAGTCTGTCTGTCTCTCTCTGTGTGTGGGGGGGGGCAGTGGTGGGTTTCAAAAATTTTTGGAACCTCTTCTAACCGGTTCGGTAGATTTGACGAACCGGTTCTACCGAATAGGTGCGAACTGGTAGGAACCCACCTCTGGTTGGGAGGTGAATGGCAGGAGGCGGTCTCTCAGGTAGCCAGTGACAATATTCGTGAATCCCTAGGCATGGCTTGTATTATAAAAAGCTGTCAGAATGCCTACAAATCCTTGCACACAGCTGGCATAGCTCTTCCTGTCCATTGGGCATGATAGTGTGTCCTTAGTGCAGGACATGTAGATGAACAATCTAAGGGACAGATTGGGGTTACTGAAAGAAATCCCTTCCTCTGAAGGTTTTTCATTGCTATCTAACCAAGCAGGGAGATAAGAACTTCCCAAGTAAATATGAGGATGATGCAAAGGCTGCAAACAAGCTCTTGACCTAGGGAATTTCTCCCTCGGGAGAAAACACCTGCTTGTCAGGTTAACACTTTACCTTCCATGCAACAACAGGTATTTTTCTGACACAGTGTACTCAGGAGCCCATCCTCCTTGCTTGGATAGTAAAAGTTTGTGCAATGATTCCCTAGCAGGTCAGAGAAAAACTAAGAACAATTTAGTGTTGCACATACAGTATATATCCCATCCAGTGGTGGGTTTCAAAAATTGTTCGAACCTACTCTGTGGGTGTGGCCTCCTTTGTGGGAGTGGCTTGCTGCCCATGTGACCGGATGGGAGTGGCTTGCCGCCCATTTGACCGGATATGAAGATGCCGACGACACTTGTCAGAACCACCTTAAATTACCTCACACACAGCACTGGCATGCATAAGAATAGGATGCAAACTTCTTTTTTAAGAGGCATCTTTGGTTTGCGTTAAAGCAACTTCAACACACGCAATGTTCTGATTGCACCACAAACGCAGGAGTCATCCTTACCTTTCACAGAGGCCCTGAGTTTTATAAATATGAGCATGATAGTGTAGAATAATCCTATCCAAGGACCAGTGGTGGGTTTCAAAAAGTTTTGGAACCTCTTCTGTAGGTATGTGGCCTGCTTTCCGGGTCCACTGGTGGAACCTCTTCTAACCGGTTCGGTAGATTTGACGAACCGGTTCTACCGAATAGGTGCGAACTGGTAGGAACCCCACCTCTGATCCTATCTTTTACAAGCTGTTTCCCAGAGTGATTTTTTATCATATTATGATAAAACCCCATGCCTAATATACATCACTTTAAAGATATGATATCTGAAAAGCAGCATAACACCCATTTCATAGAGGACAAAACTCCTAAAGAACTGAGACATTTTTTCTTTTTTTTACCATTCTCAGACATCGAGAACAATAATAAATAGTCCTGTGAACATTAAGGCGAAGGTGTCCCATAGACATGGAAACAATTCTCTACAAAACATGGTGCAAGTTGGACTGGCAGCATTGCATTTGATGCTGATCTGTTCACTCCATATCTCCTTGCACTCAAACTAGTACAATATCTCCATCTCTTGTCAGGTAATGAAATAACTGCGTGAAATCTTTGTCAGTTCCTGTTCCTCATATGAAAACAATTTGAAGGATCCTGTTGATAATCTCTGTCTTGGAAGAAAATTGGACAAAAACAAATACTTGCTAAGAGGATCTTAAAATGGGGGGGGGGCAGTGTTGGGTTCCTAACCGGTATACTACTAGTTTGCAGAGCGTGCTCGTGCGCAATTGAATGAAAATTGGTCAAAAAAAGGGGGGGGGGAAACAGCTGAGGAGCGGCAATTCAAGCTGAAGTCCAAGTAAATTATACCGACAGCATTCCTCTGGTCCAATAATTTTGTCACTTTGTCAAAGAATGCAATAAGATTATTCTGGCATGATCTGTTTTTGACAAACCCATGTTGGCTTTTGGTTATTACTTTGTTTACTTCTAGGTGTTTGTTTATTCATTGCTTGTTTATCTTTTCCAGACTCTTCCCTGGTATTGAGGTCAGGCTGATAGGTCTGCAGTTTGCTGGATCTATTTTTTTCCCCTTTTTTGAAGACGGGAACCACATCAGCTCTTTTCCAGTCCTCTGGCAGTTCCCCGGTGCTCCAGGATCTCTGAAAGATATCGTTCAGTGGTTCTGAGATCTCATCTGCCAGTTCCTTCAGACCCCTGGGGTGTAATCTGTCTGGTCCTGGTGATTTAAACTCATCTAGGGTAGACAGGTGCTCACTTAACATTTTCTCCCCTATTTTGACTTGTGTTCCTAATCTGTTTTTTTGTGGTGCTTTTTTTGATAGGTTGGACTGTTTTTTTCCCCTTTGTGTAAAGACAGATGCAAAAAATGATTTAAATAGTTCTGCTTTCTGCCTGTTGCTTGTCACCTTCTTGCCACTTTCTCTCAGCAACGGACCAATTGTTTCCTTAACCCTTTTCTTGTTTTTAACATGTTGGAAGAAGCTTTTTTGTTATTTTTTACTTTTGTGGCAAGCCTTTTTTTCATTGTGAGCCTTAGCTTTCCTCACTTTATCTTTACAGGCTCAGGCTATTTGCTGATATTCTGCCTTAGTTATGTGCTTCCACTTTTTATACTTATCCTTTTTGTCTTTCAATTTGTCAGAGAGTTCTTTATGCAGCCATGCTGATTTCTTTTGGGAGCTGTTGTTTTTCTTCTTCATTGGTATTGTACTAGACTGGGCTTTTATAATCTCACTTTTCAAAATTTCCCAGGCTTCTTGAGTTGTTTTCCCCTTGAGGATTCTCATCCATGAAATCCTTCCCAAGCTCCCTCTCAGTTTATTGAAACTAGCTCTCTTAAAGTCCAAGATTCTAGTCTTACTTTGTTCTACTACTTGTGTTTGCATAATGTTGTCCAATATTGCACGATCAATTGCCCCCAAGGTCCCTGCAGCTTCAACACCTTCTATCATTTCCTCTCTGTTAGTGAGAATTAAGTCCAATATGGCTGATCCCCTTGTTCCCTTCTCTACTTTTTGGGAAACAAAGTTGTCTGCTAGGTTTGTTAGGAACCTGTTGGATCTTCCACTTGGTGCAGAGTTTGTCTCCCAGTTGATGTCAGGGTGGTTAGAGAACTATTGATATATCTTTTAAAATGGGGACATGAATATTTCTATCAGTATACAGTATATTATTCAATAAAGTTTTAACTGTTACAAAAAATGGATAAATAGATGTAAGAGTATCTCTATACATTAGTATGTATAGAGCTGAGGTGGCGCAGTGGTTAGGGTGCAGTACTGCAGGCCACTTCAGCTGACTGTTATCTGCAGTTCAGCGGTTCTAATCTCACCGGCTCAAGGTTGACTCAGCCTTCCATCCTTCCGAGGTGGGTGAAATGAGGACCCAGATTGTTGTTGGGGGCGATATGCTGACTCTGTAAACCGCTTAGAGAGGGCTGAAAGCCCTATGAAGTGGTATATAAGTCTAACTGCTATTGCTATTAGTGAATGTACATTTCCAAGTTTCTTTGCAGATTGCATTTATTTTTTTAAGAAAATGTTTGTCTTTTGGTATTGCAAAAATAAAAGTTAAACTTTTTAAAAGTTTTCTCCAAAGCTATATTTATATTCCCAATGCATCTAATTTTAGTTTATTTAAAAAAAAAACCAATAACTTTTTTTTCTGAAAGACCAAGTGCATGGACATTAGGAGGTTCAACTCAAATGCTGTTGCTTGTCTGCAGTGGAATCTATTTTTGTTAGATCCATTTTGTTAGATGTGCCCTCTGATGGTTTTCTTTGATATTTCTCTTGGAAGTCTTCCTCATCCCAGCAGCTGTTTCGGAAGAGACTCAGTCACCTGTGGAAAAGCCAATCAGCTTCCTGGTGTCCTTATTTCTCCCCAGCAAAGACAGCTCATAAAAGTAATTATAATTCAATTCAATTCAATTTATTCCACAAAGCCGTTAAGTCCTGGCTTTTCCAGCAGGCCGGGGGGCTTTCGAAATATCCAGCCCCTCAGAAATTGTGACTGTTGTATATTTTAATATGTTGTTTTGTGTATTACCCCCCTCCCTTGTTTTATTGTAAGCCGCCCGGAGTCCTTCGGGAGTGGGCGGCATACAAGATCAATAAAACTAAACTAACTAAACTAAACTATTGAACTTGTATGCTGCCCTATTCCCGGAGGGACTAAGGGCGGCGAACAAACACATGGGGAAGGGGCCATACAAAACACACAAGACAAAAACAGAGAACAGAGACAATTTAAAACTACTCAACAGACGCAGCAATTCAAGTGGGGCCGGGAACTCATCAGCCCCAGGCCTGCCGGAACAGCCAGGTGTTGACGGCTTTGCGGAAAGCCTGAAGGGTGGTGAGGGTCCAAATCTCCACGGGGAGATCGTTCCAGAGGGCCGGAGCAGCCACAGAAAAGGCCCTCCCCCGGAATCTATTTTTGTTAATAGATGGATATAATATAATATAATGGAGTAAGTCTTCTGCAAGCTTTCCAGTTTCCTGGCTAACTAGTCCTTTGTTTGATTTATTATCTTGCCCAAACCCTACAAGGCCAAGAAGGCTATAGATAGCTCCATGGGCTGTTCAAAAGCTCCTCCAGACAAGGGGGATCCTGACATGTTTGAGAGCTGAAATAATTTGTTTCAGGATTTGTTGCTGTGAACTTCATATCACAGTTATCCCAAGCACATACTGTAAATGGGATACCCTATTTCGGCTGCAAAATCCAGACAACCACTAGAGGACAGCAGACTAACTCTTTATTCTCATTTACAATAGTAGTTTCTGCATTTATGCAGCCCAGGAGTGATACGGCATATTTCCCATTCATGCAATCAATCCTCCCTAAAGCAGGCTGCTGTGATTTTCTGCAGCATGGACTGGAATATTTTTTTTTTCCTGGGGAAATATTGTTTCAGAATATTTTGTTTGAAGAAAAGAATAATCCAAAAGGCACTTGGCCGCTTGTGGCCAACGCAGGAAGAGTTGTAGGGACCGACTAAAAATACCCTGGATCAAATCTACCTGCATTCTCCTACTTAAACTACTCCAGCAACTGAGCCGAGGTGGCGCAGTGGTTAAATGCAGCACTGCAGGCTACTTCAGCTGACTGCAGTTCTGCAGTTCAGCTGTTCAAATCTCACCGGCTCAAGGTTGACTCAGCCTTCCATCCTTCCGAGGTGGGTGAAATGAGGACCCAGACTGTGGGGGCGATATGCTGACTCTGTAAACCGCTTAGAGAGGGCTGAAAGCCCTATGAAGCGGTATATAAGTCTAACTGCTATTGCTATTGCTAACACAGCCATAGTTGTAATTATGCTAATATATTTCCAGATTCCCAATTCACAATGCGACAGAAAATTTCCCTGGCAGATTAGCAATTTCTCTTTGTTGCAACTACCCAGGGGTTTTTTTTTGTGAACAGTCAGACAAAGGGCCTATAACATGCACTGAAACCCTGCAGAGAGGATGATGAGCCGAGGTGGCGCAGTGGTTTGGGTGCAGTACTGCAGGCCACTTCAGCTGACTGCTATCTGCAGTTCGGCGGTTCAAATCTCACCGGCTCAAAGGTTGACTCAGCCTTCCATCCTTCCGAGGTGGGTGAAATGAGGACCCAGACTGTGGGGGCAATATGCTGACTCTGTAAACCGCTTAGAGAGGGCTGAAAGCCCTATGAAGCGGTATATAAGTCTAACTGCTATTGCTATTGCTATGGTCTACCAATTTTGTCAACCCCTGGAACAGTGTGAGATTTTGTTTTCATGACACCAGGATCCATGTAACTCTGGTATTCAATGCTCTTTTTGCATTCTGCTGTGAGTCAGCTGGTGTAAACAAAACTTATGCTTGCTGTTCTCAGTGTTCTGTGCTTAATAGAAGATCATGCTGACTTCAAAACTGCTTTTAAAGAAGTGCAGTGCAGAAATGGGGATGGCCTTCGTGTGCTATATTTGTGAGAAAAGGGAGAGAAGGGGAAAGAGAGGTATAGCAACAAAGCTGTGAAGCAGAGAGGTTAATGGCTCGATCTTCATATGATATTATTTTGCAAGGAAGATGTTCTGGCTCTGATGCAACCAGTGACTTCTTCCACTGATTCTACTCACTGGTACATTAATCTGACAAATGCTTCTAGACTCGTGCATAGCAATTATTACAAAGGCTGTCAGGGGCTTAAAATCTTGGTATCCACCCTGAAAGGATACAAGAGCGGAAACCCAGTTCACTGACTTGAAACCTGTTGTCACCCCCTAACCCATAATACTTCCAGAGGCATCTGTGTATGGGAGTAGACTCACTCTGTATGGGATAGTGATCACAATGATGTTTTGCTGCTTATGAATTCCCCGAGGGGCCTGTCTGGCGGTTGTTGGAAGCAGAATAGTGGCCTAAAATAAAAAGACTGGAAAACCAGATGTGGCCCATGAACCAGAGGTTTTTTTATTCCTCTTCTATTCTAACTTGTAGGAGTGCTTTAGAGTTTCAGATGAAAGTGCTTATGGCTAATAAAATCAGGACGATGGCTGACATATAGACTGTAGAACGAAAGAGGAAAAAAAGGAAATGATACGAAAGTATATATGGGTTTGTGGAAATACCATCCCCAAGAAAACATAAACTGCGGTTTGAAAGAGACACCTATAAGAATAGAAAAAGAAAGGGAGGGGAGAAGGAAGGAGATGAGAGGAGGAAGGAAGTAGAGAAGGGAGGGAAGAAGGAAGGGAAAGGAGAAGAGGGTGGAAGGGAGAGAAAGAGAAGGAGAGATAGTAGGAAAGGAAGAGGAAGAGTGGAGGAGAGGTAAGGGAAGAAGAAAGAGGTAAGGAGAAGAGGGTGGAAGGGAGAGAAAGAGAAGGAGAGATAATAGGAAGAGGAAGAGTGGAGGAGAGGTAAGGGAAGAAGAAAGAGGTAAGGAGAGGTGGGTGGAAGGAAGAGAAAGAGAAGGAGAGGAGGGAGGAAGGGAGAGAAAGAGAAGGAGAGAGGGTAGGAAGGGGAAGAGAGAGGGTAAGAGTAGGGGAGAGGTAAGGGAAGAAAGAAGGGGAAGGAGAGGAGGAAGGAAGGAAGTAGAGAAGGAAGAGAGGGAGAAAAGAAAGGGAAAATAAGGTGGTGTTACAACAGGCGCTAGGGATGGTAAACAAATCAACCCAAACTAATTATAATCTTTTAAATGGAATAACAAAAGTATAAGAATGGCAAAGAAAAAGAATAAATATGTGAATGTATACCTATAACTGTATGTAAGAGAATAAATGACAGTAAGAATATAAAACACAATATAGGTAAACAATATTTTGGTATAAATAGCTAAGTATAAATAAATATAGAATTGTATATAAAAAAAGATAACGAATAAGGAGATTATGAACGCAAGATAGAAATGTATAGAAGGGAAAACACTAACTGTAAAAAAACCGATACGGAACTGCTGTATGATATATAATGGAACTTCTTGTTCCTATGTTGTTTTAAGTCATGTGTTTGTTTTTGTTGATGTGTTTATGTGTTTAAAATAAATTTTTTGAAAAAAAAGAAAAAAGAAGAAAGTGCTTATGGCTGAAACAAAACATTTGCAGCCAGGTGACGTGTGTCTAAAAATAGGCTTCATCTGCAGTATTTTATCTACTTGTAATTCAGCTGCATAAGGAGTCAACCTGGAAAGAGAAGATTATTCTCCGTCCACTGAAAAAAAAGGAATGCTGTGGAAAAAAGGGTGGTAATGTGGTATAATTGCTACAAAGCAACTGTAAACCAGTAAGACTCCAGATTAACAGATTAACAGAGTTGGAAGGGACCTTGTAGGTCGACCAATAAGATCACACAGATTGGGCCTCCTCCGTATTCCATCGGCCAGCCAGTGTCGGCTGGCAACTACAAGGAGGAGGGCCTTCTCAGTAGTCGCCCCGACCCTTTGGAACGAACTCCCCGTGGAGATTCGTACCCTCACCACCGTCCAGGCCTTCCGCGCAGCCTTGAAGAACTGGCTAGCCCGTCAGGCCTGGGGATGAAGATAGTTGCCCCTCCCGAATGATGAATGCATGTTGGTTACTGTTTTTATTATATGTGTCTTTGTTATTGTCTGTATCTCCCCTTCCCCGATTTTGTGTGAGCCGCCCTGAGTCCCCTCAGGGAAAAGGGCGGCCTACAAATCTCAATAAAATCACAAAAAAAAAAAATATCTTGTAGGTCATCTAGTTCAACCCCTTGCCCAAGCAGGAGACTCTACACCATTTCTGACAGATCCAATCTCTTCTTGAAAGCCTCCAGTGATGAAGCTCCCACAACGTCTGAACGCAACTTCTGTTCCATTGATTGATTGTTCTCACTGTCAGAAAATTTCTCCTTATTTCCAGGTTGAATCTCTCCTTGATCCGTTTCCATCCATTATTCCTTGTCTGGCCTTCAGATGCATTGGAAAATAGCTTGACCCTATCTCTCTGTGGCAGCCCCTCAAATATTCGAACACTGTTGTCTCCCCTGGTCCTTCTCTTCACTAGGCTAGCCATGCCCAGTTCCTGCAACTGTTCACCGTATGTTTTAGCCTCCAGTCCCCTCATCATCCTGGTTGCTCTTCTCTGCACTCTTTCTAGAGTCTCAACGTCTTTTTATAGTGTGACCAAAACTGGGTGCAGTACTCTAGATGTGGTCTTACTAAGGCTTTATAGAGTGGTATTAGTACCTCACTTGATCTTGATTGTATCCCTTTGTTAATGCAAATTAGGATTTTTTGACTGCCACCGCACATTGTTGGCTCATATTTAATTGGTAGTCCATTAAGACTCCCAAGATCCCTCTCACAGTTATTGCTATTAAGCCTGGTTTCACCCAGTCTATATATGTACGTTTGTTTTTTCTTGCCTAAGTGTAAGAGTTTTCTCTACATTGAATTTCATTTTGTTAGACAGGGCCCAGTGTTCAAGTCTGTCAAGATCCATCTGGATCTTGAGCCTATCATCTAAGGCATGGGTGTCAAACTCACAGCATCACATTGTCGTCACGTGACATAGTGCAACTTTTCCCCCTTCACTAAACCGGGGGTGGGCGTGGCCAGTGCATTAGGCATCCGGCCTGCAGACTGTGAGATAACAGAATGCAAAACAAAACTCTTACAAAGCCATTCACTTCTCCAAGTGTCTCCTTGAATCAGGGTTACAGAAAGCAAATCACTTCTCCAAGTGTCTCTCACAAACAAACCACGACTGATGAATGATGAACGAATGAATGAACGCTGACTCCTGCAACCAGGGCCTGGCACCATCCGTCCTTTTATCACCAGAAGACGCCACTAATGAGCCCCAGCTGCATTGTTAATCTTGCATCCCGACTCAATTTCTGTGGGGCAGGTATAATATATCAATATTGTTATGCTGATGCAATACATAGTAAACAGACATAAATTTTCTTGGATTTCAGTCCAAACCAGTGGTTGGTTCCGGATAGCAATAGCAATAGCAGTTAGACTTATATACTGCTTCATAGGGCTTTCAGCCCTCTCTAAGCGGTTTACAGAGTCAGCATATCGCCCCCCACAGTCTGGGTCCTCATTTCTCCCACCTCGGAAGGATGGAATAGCAATAGCAATAGCAGTTAGACTTATATACCGCTTCATAGGGCTTTCAGCCCTCTCTAAGCGGTTTACAGAGTCAGCATATCGCCCCCACAGTCTGGGTCCTCATTTTACCCACCTCGGAAGGATGGAAGGCTGAGTCAACACTGAGCCGGTGAGATTTGAACCGCCGAAGTGCAGAACTGCAGTCAGCTGAAGTAGCCTGCAGTGCTGCATTTAACCACTGCACCACCTCGGCTCTTGGTTTGACACCCCTGATCTAGGGTGTTGGCTTCATATAGTTTTCAAACCACCCAGACAGGGTGTTAGACTTTTTTTCCCTGACTCACCAGGAGAATATCATGTTATAGAACTTTTAACACATTTTCCGCACACCTTTTCTATTTTCACTTGCAACCTATAGTGCTTTATCCTTTTTTTCCCTGTAGGCCAGCTGCCGTATAAATCCTGAGAACAAAGAAAAATAGCAATGCAGAGTTACAACTAACAAAAGTGGGTTTGTGTTTTTTTTGCTAACCCTAACCCATCTCTGCTGTCCTGCTCAGAAAACTCTGCGTTGCTTTGTGTTTACTAACAGTAGGCAAATTCATCCATAAAAATCCAAATATTTAATTTAAATATTTCCCTGGAAAATGTCTAAACATAATCCGTGGCACGACAAAACCGCTCTCGACTAAAGCGCACCGGATTAAACCGCGTCGCTGACGTCATCAACAGGGCGACAACAGCGAGCGCGGAGAAAGAAGGGCGCTTTAAATAGCGCTTTGAAAGCAAGCCGATTCAAGTTAAGGTAAGGGTTAGGTTTAGGGTTAGGTTAAAGGTTAGTTTTAGGGTTAGTTTTAGGGTTAGGTTTAGGGTTAGGTTTAGGGTTAGGTTTAGGGTTAGGTTTAGGGTTAGGTTTAGGGTTAGGTTTAGGGTTAGGTTTAGGGTTAGGTTTAGGGTTAGCATTATGTTTAGGGTTAGGTTAAGGGTTAGGTTTAGGGTTAGGTTTAGGGTTAGGTTAAGGGTTAGGATTAGGTTTAGGGTTAGGTTAAGGGTTAGGATTAGGTTTAGGGTTAGGTTTAGGGTTAGGTTAAGGGTTAGGATTAGGTTTAGAGTTAGGTTAAGGGTTAGGTTTAGGATTAGGTTTAGGGTTAGGTTTAGGGGGGGTTAGGTTTAGGGGTTAATTTTAGGTTTAGCGTTTACAGCGTGCTTCTGTCTCCGCGCTGTTGTCGCCCTGTGATGACATCAGCTATGCGGTTTCGTCAAGCGCGCTTTAGTCAAACGCGATTTTGTGGTGGAACCAACATAATCAAGCTATTATTGTCTGAAAATCCATTACAAGTTTAGTTTGTGATTTAGCATTCCCAACACCGGTCTTACCTTTTTTATTTTTATATTTTTTTTTGGATGATGCTCTTGGTCTCAGCACAGTACTCCGCCCTTATCCTCTGACACTGGATCCAGTTAGTGGGCAACAACTACTGCAGGAATCAGACCAATCATGTTCTGCTCCCCCTCAGTCTGAGGGAATCCAAATAGTAATAGCAGTTAGACTTATATACCGCTTCATAGGGCTTTCAGCCCTCTCTAAGCGGTTTACAGAGTCAGCATATGGCCCCCAACAACAATCTGGGTCCTCATTTTACCCACCTCGGAAGGATGGAAGGCTGAGTCAACCCTGAGCCGGTGAGATTTGAACGGCCAAACTGCAGAACTGCAGTCAGCTGAAGTAACCTGCAGTGCTGCATTTAACCACTGCGCCACCTCGGCTCTCAAATAGGATGCTTCAGATTGACTCCATCAGTGGTGTTCTCTATTGTCTCACTCACAATGTCACCTAGAATGAAAGGGGAGGAAGATATAATCCTTCTTATAAAACACCACCCTTTCCCCCTTGAAGCCCCACTCAGTAGTGGACAGCAAATCCTACCACTGTTCAAATCCACCCAGATATTGTGAGAATCCACACATTGTACTATGCAATTGGTTAACCATGGTTTATGGTACAAAGCACAGTGCTTGAGTTTATGCAACACATTAAACAACTGAATCTAACTTTCTTGCTCCTTAATAAAATATTGCTGGTAATGCCCTCCTCTTTTTGCAGACAATTGCCACTTTCTATTCACCCACCAGTGTAAAAATTAGTTAGATTCTGAAGTCCTAGGCTGCAATGTGTCCTCTGTCCTCATGATCTCTGCCCTTCTTGTGAGGGATTTCCTCAGATCCGCCTAAATCCTTTCTTTACTTCCAGCAAAGTATTCTGGGATTTGCCTTTGCTTGCTTTAGCTTAAACCCAATGTTCATTCTTATTCTAAAGAGAATCCCAAATCACATAGTCACCAACTGGTGGTTCCATGGATCACTGGTGGTCCATGAGAAAATTTTGGTCCACAGAAAAAATTATTTGCATTTTTTATATTGCACTAAATCAGGGGTCCTCAAAGTATGGCCCCTGGGCTGGATATGTGCAATGAATGTTTGTGTTGCGGCAGAGAGTCTCCCCCTTTTTGTGCAGGTCAGAGGGGGGCAGAAATTCCAACTTGGGGTCTGCTTCAGCCTCCTGATACAAGGTTTTGAGCAAATCCTGGTGCCACTGCCCAGGTTCGCCTGGTGCGCCAATTGCGACCCTACCTGGATCGGGAGGCCCTTCAGACAGTCACTCATGCCCTTGTGACCTCAAGACTGGATTATCGTAATGCGCTCTACATGGGGCTGCCATTGAAGAGTATTCGAAGACTCCAGTTAGTCCAGAATGCAGCCGCGCGAGCGATTGTGGGTGCACCAAGGTACACCCACGTTACACCTATCCTCCGCGAGCTGCACTGGCTACCTATTACCTATTAGTCTCCGAATCCGCTTCAAGGTGCTGGTCGCTACCTATAAAGCCCTTCATGGCATCGGACCTGGGTACCTGAGAGATGCCGGCTGGCGACTCCCCGGGGGAGAGCCTTCTCTGTTGCAGCTCCGGCCCTCTGGAACGAGCTCCCTGTTGAGATCCGGACCCTTGCTACCCTCCCGGCCTTCCGCAAAGCCACCAAGCTCTGGCTGTTCCAGCAGGCCGGGGGGTCCGAGAAACATCTACCTCCACGGAAATTGTGAATGTTGGCTTGTTTTTAATATGTTGTCTTTGTCTTGTTTTCCCCTTTCCCTTGTCTTTTGGGAGCCGCCCGGAGTCCTCTGGGAGTGGGTGGCATACAAGACAAATAAAATAAAATCTAATCAAATCACTGGTGGCAAAGAGCTGGAGGGCCTTATTCCAGTGGGACTGCATCATGGCCTTGCACTCCCGTATGTCTTCCACTGGGAAGTGGACAGAATTAATAGTTTGTTAAAGTATGAGGAACAAAGATATGAACCTAAAAACACAGATAGAACATTGGATCAAGGTAATATGGTGGCTGCTGGAGCCTGCAGATGCAGTGTTGTTGGTTACCAAAAACATCCCATCTTTTCACCACGTAATTCTTCTGCAAACAGGAGAAAGCCTTGTGTCCAGTATGAGTAATATGCTGTTTTGATAACCTGCCGATGAACCAAGTGATATTGCAACATCTGACATGCAAAAAACATCCAATATAAACCCTACCATAGCAACCTCTTGCATCTACTTTAAAAAGTAAACCAATTCAACTCCAGAATTAATATATCTATTCCTAACAGAAAAGAATAAATATGTACACAGCTAAGGTCCTACAAATGACCTTTACTTGAATACATAACTGCAATGGGGCACCTTTATCATGGCATGCTTCTAGAGGATTCAAGTTGGATCAGAATGCACACAGAACTGACCTTGGAACTAGAGTTCAACAACCCTCGCTGGGGCCAGAATTCCCATCCCTAGGTGTTATGTACTGACAAACAGTATGGTAGTCTCCACCAAGGTCCTCTGTTCCGGCGGGTTGGTTGAATGGTCTGACAGCTCCCTGTAAAAGGGCTGCCGCCAGACAGAGTCTTTGCTGGATTGTACATAGTTGTCACTGGTTCACTGACAAATGCGCGCTTGACAAAAGCGCGCCGACAAAACCGCGGGAAGAAAAGCGCGAGTTGGAAATCGCGCCAAAGAATGAGCGCAGAAGCACGCCGACAACAGCGTGCCGACAGAAGCGGGCTCTAAACCTAACCCTAAAGGTAACCCTAAAGGTAACCCTAAAGGTAACCCTAACGGTAACCCTAACCCTAACCCTAACCCTAACCCTAACCCTAACCCTAACCCTAACCCTTACCCTAACCCTTACCCTAACCCTAACCCTAACCCTAACCCTAACCCTAACCCTAACCCTAACCCTAACCCTAACCCTAACCCTAACCCTAACCCTAACCCTAACCCTAACCCTAACCCTAACCCTAACCCTAACCCTAACCCTTACCTTAACCGTAATGGCGCTTCTGTCGGTGCTCTTTTGTTGGTGCGCCTTTGTGGGCGTGCTGTCAACATCGCGGTTTTATCGCTGCAGTTTTGTTGGTGTGCTGTTGTCGGGCGCGCTTTTGTCGGGTCACGGTTGTCACTTAATAAAGAACTGTTTGTTGCTGAAGCCCGAGTCTTGCCAGGAGCCGAGGTGGCGCAGTGGGTAGAGTGCAGTACTGCAGGCCACTTCAGCTGACTGCTAGATCAGCAGTTCGGCGGTTCAAATCTCACCAGCTCAGGGTTGACTCAGCCTTCCATCCTTCCGAAGTGGGTAAAATGAGGACCCGGATTGTTGTTGGGGGCGATATGCTGACTCTGTAAACCGCTTAGAGAGGGCTGAAAGCCCTATGAAGCGGTATATAAAAATCTGCTATTGCTATTGCTATTGCCTCTTCCATTCACCCTATCTAACACTGACCACATAGCTCAGCGACAGTATTCTGATAGTCGTGGTTCTGGTATTGGCACGGTCTGTGACATCAATAGGTGAGGACTTCACACTTCTCTTGCCTTGCTTCTGCTTGTCTTCACTTCAACTCCTCACCACCTCTATCCCACCCACCTGTGCCCTTCTGGCTGTCATTTATTCCGAAGCTCTCCTCATCAGCAACAACCGGCTTCTTCTTCTTCTTCCTAACATATTCTTGCAGATGCAGAGTCCGCTTTTTGGATCATTGAAAGCCGCTTTGCATGGTCCGCTGCATCTCCGTGGCGTAGGCCTGCAGCATGCGTGTCTTAGTGATGGTGTCTTGCCATCTCTGACACCCTTGAGGTTGCTGGCCATCGACTTCTAGTTGGTGGGCTGTCTTGGCAACGGTGGAAGGTGCAGCTCTCTCGACATGTCCATACCAGCGGAGGTGGCCTTCTCTCATCTTCTCTGTAATTGGTGCCACACCAAAATGCTGTCAAATGGTGTCATTTGTGATGTGGTGAAGAAGGGAGATGCCCGATATCCAATGGAGCACGATGCTAAGATGTCTGATTTATTAAATTGGAAGTTTAAGGATCATTTTGCCTTGGACTCTGATTTAATTCTACATGATACTTGGAATGCTGACACCAGCAAGACTCAGCCAAGCCTGGGAGTTGCCCCTGCATGGCCCCATGGGAGTCCAACAATCAATCAGAATACAAGCTCAAATTCAAAAGCCCAAATAGGACATAAAACCAGGGCACTCTCAGCATCTCTTCCTCCCCCCACCCCCGGACCTCAAACCATGTGGTCCTGTCCATCACCAATAAACCTTCTTTCCATGCAACTTCCATGAATCCCTCATCTTTTCCCCCACTTGGAACTGAACCCAGATGGACATTTCTTCCAACACCACGTTCTCAGGACAGATTACCCAGGTTTCTTCCACAGCTAGCTTTTTTTTAAGTCTTAATCTCATTTATGGATGACTTAATGATTGCCTCATTTCTTATAACTTCCTCATTGAAATGCAGTCCTTTAAGCCTCATCGTTCATCTATTATGTTTCCTTATTGTTGCACATAATAAACGCTAAATATTAATTTAAGCATATATTTTGGTGTCAGTTTCTTGAAGGATTCTGGAAATATGCTTCTAAAGGCTAAAGTTTCTCCAAAACGTTAGCCAAGATATTGAGTGTATAGTGTCCCTGTGTTTCTCAATTAGCAGAAAGGAAAGGCCATTTTCTTTTGCTCACAAAACCTTGCATGGCCCACAGGTCATGGAAAACAATAAGTGAAGGAAGACACTCTTTGTTGTCTTACTTGGAGTGGACCAGTGGTGGGTTTCAAAAATTGTTTGAACCTACTCTGTGGGTGTGGCCTCCTTTGTGGGAGTGGCTTGCCACCCCATGTGACCGGATGGGAGTAGCTTGCCACCCATGTGACCGGATATGAAGATGCCGACGACACTTGTCAGAACCACCTTAAATGACCTCACACACAGCACTGGCATGCATAAGAATATGATGTAAACTTGTTTTTTAAAAGGCATCTTTGGTTTGCGTTAAAACAACTTCAACACACGCAATTGCACCACAAATGCAGTAGTCATCCTTACCTTTCACAGAGGCGCTGGGTTTTAGAAATAGGAGCATGATAGTGTAGAATAATCCTATCCAAGGACCAGTGGTGGGTTTCCAAAACCTTTGGAAGCTCTTCTGTAGGTGTGTCCTGCTTTCCGGGTCCACTGGTGGAACCTCTTCCAACCGGTTCAGTAGATTTGACGAACTGGTTCTACTGAATAGGTGCAAACTGGTAGGAACCCATCTCTGAGGTGGACCAATTCAATGCAGAGAAAAAAATCCTCACTAGCAAATGACTGTTTAGCTTCCCTTCTTTGTTGTTATTTGAGTTTCCCCCCACTTTCCTTTAAGTTGACCTATCCTTCTTTCCTTGATGTTCTTCCTTTTTACTTCATTCTCTTGTCCCTGCTATTTAATTTTAACATGATTTCTATTTCATTGATAAATGCTTCCTTTAGATCTTCTCTTCTGCAACAGTAGGTTGCCCAGTACGTTCCCTGGTTACCCCCTTGGACACAATAGGTTACTGTTAAATATATATGTTTCACTGATGTTTAAATATGAAAGTTTTCAACAGCTTGAACCTTTGGATGCCCAAAAAGTTTGGGTACTAGGAAAGAAATATGTTCCTTACCAGAGTATTGCTGAGTGATTCTGTGATACTCTTCTTACAGTATCCAAAGATGGTAAAAGCCCAACCCTCAACATTCTCACCAAATAGGTATCTGCATAATTAAAAGTCACAACAGAGAATAAGATTCTCCAGAGAACTTTCCATTGAAAAAATTTGCTCTTGGACAGGAACAACCAATAATGTTTCCAAGTGAATATTTTTGTACTGTATGTATGTAATGGCCCTGTCTTACAGAATTTGGCAATCAGACCAGTCATCATTATCTTTCTAAATAGCCTAATAAGGAGATATTGTACAGTGCCTTTGAACAATAGCACTAATTATATGGAAACACAATTAGTCTTCCTTAAACATTTTGCATAGTATAGAGTAGGTAACTCTCTGGCTTAGACTGAGTCAGTCACAAAGAACAAGGAAGCAGCGGTACTAAGGAAATACAAAAATAATATTCAACATTAAAACAATGAACAAAGGCCTGAAATTTGAGCAAGATTTGTGGCTGCAATCTATATGACATTGCAAACAAGATTTTATGTTATTCTTCCCTCCATTCAGTAGGAATGAAGAATTAAAAAGAGGTCTATCTGGCAGTAATGTCAAGGATTAGGTCATTGTCATCAACATAAGGAAAGTTTTGAAAGGATTCCAGGGTTAGAGGTTTGGCAACACTATAAAGAATTGAAAAAGAAATACAACTCAAAGCTGCACACTGTGTGCACAATTATTAGGCAAGTGAGTATTTGACCATATCATATTTATGCATATTTCCATCTCCAAGCTGTATAAATTTGAATGTTTATTGGATATAAGCATATCAGCTGATGTATATTTGTATAATGAGGGAGGGTGTGGTCTAAGGCAGTGTTTCTCAACCTTGGCAACTTGAAGATGACTGGACTTCAACTCCCAGAATTCCCCAGCCAGCGAATGCTGGCTGGGGAATTCTGGGAGTTGAAGTCCAGACATCTTCAAGTTGCCAAGGTTGAGAAACACTGGTCTAAGGAGATCAACACCCTATATCAAGGTGTGCATAATTATTAGGCAACTTCTTTTCCTCGGGCAAAATGGGCCCAAAAAGTGATTTAACCCAAAAGTCAAAAATTGTAAAAAGTCTTTCAGAGGGATGCAGCACTCTTGAAATCACAAAGATATTGGGGCATGAAGACAGATCATATGAAGCAGAGGTAGGTTGCTCCCGGTACGCACCGGTACAGGAGCACCAGTAGCGGAAATTGGCTGTATGTTTGCGTACCGGGAGCGGCAGCAGTTCTTAAGTGAACTTTGGGGTTTCTTATATAGTTAGCCTGGGCATGGTTATAAAACCACATTCCTTGATTTCAAATTCCGTGACAAGCTTTTCCTGCAAACTATCTTCATACTTGGCAACAATCTTCCTGACTGCATTTCTACCAGAAAACAGAAAGAGAGAGAAATCTGTTCAATCTACATATTGATGTAAAGTTACAAAATGTTTATTTCCAAGCATATGACTGAAACAAAACATGCTACAGTGAGAAAAATCTACATTTTCCAGACTTCATAATGAAGTCTGCAAATCAAAGAAATGCACACAAAAATATATATCATTAGAGAAAAGTAAACAATATTAAATTGGGGACAATTGCATTGAGAAATGCCTGGGAATTCTGGTAATTGCAGTACTTCTGAACCGGAAAAAAAATATATGTCAGAATTGAAAACAGAAAAGAGAAAAAGCAAGAAATGCAATTTCTCAAACTTCTGGAGAAAAAGCATAAAGCAGAGAGATAAGTAAATGAAATTTAGAGAAAGGGAGTTTATCTGAGGATCATGGAGTTGGAGATGAACATCAAAAGGATGAGGAAAAGAGAAGAACAATAGATGGATTAATAACCCCAAAGCAGAAAATAGGAGGTGGACAGCGAAATGATTCAGAGAGGGGATCATATTCTCTTTCCTGTCTGTCTCCAAAGTTGCTGCTGTTCAAGATTGGGTAACATTCATTTCAAAGCAGAAGAGGGCAGCCAAGTTACAGAGTGGAGAGCTTTATGGAGGAGTTAAGATCAGATAGTCACAAGCTCACTGCTTCATTTTCATCTGATGATGATGATGATGATGATAAAGGAGGAATTATTCTTGTACTGCTGGTTTGTAACTCACAGAATTTGCAAGTAAGTGACAATAGCTGTAGCTGAAGCGCAAGTAAAATACTATATACTTATCGTAAATGAAAATGGAATTCGACCAGCTTTCTCCAAGTTGGGCCTTTCAGGCTGGATGAGGCTTCTCAGAATTGTAATCCCAATTTATATAGATGTTGCCAGGCTTCAGGAAGACATTATGTGGGGCTCCTGAGGCTGTGGTTGAAAACAACAGCACACAACAGCCACTATGGAAATACCACACAGAGAACAGCCCCAGAACATGCAGAGAGGTTCCCTGAGGATGGGCTCCAGCATGAGTCCAACAACTCAAAAGACAAAACTTCTGGTCCTGGTGAGTATATATATATATAATATATATTAGATTTTTACAACCCCTGGTAAGCCCCAATTATGGGAGGAAGCTAACTGCTTCCATCATCTGTCAGTCTAATGCAAATCTAATAGATACCTTTCACCCTGGCTTCGCTGATAACAGGATAAGAGCCTGTGGCCTAATGGCTAAGATCTCTGCCTGGTGTGCCTAGTATGCCATATAGCCCAGGTTCGAATCCCAGTAAGGGTATGGCTAGCTGATGAGAGCTAAATAGCTTGAAATAGATCTATACTAGTCTCCCTTTATTTATTTATCAGCACAAATAAAACACACACACACACACACACACACACACACACACACACACACATATATGTTGTATTTGTGCTGATAAATAAATAAAGGGAGACTAGTATAGATCTATTTCAAGCTATTTAGCTCTCATCAGCTAGCCATACCCTTACTGGGATTCGAACCTGGGCTGTATTACATGTTAGGCAGATGTGTTAACCACTAAGCCACAGGCTCTCCTCCGTTGTCAGCTGAGCCAGGGAGAAAGGTATATATTTAAAGTCACAACCCCTGGTATTCAGCCCTCAAGGAGTGAGTAACCCAAGTGGACCTTTCACCTTTCTGGGCATGGCAGCAGCAGCACCACCACCAAGTGCAGCAGTGGTGGGTTTCAAAAATTTTTGGAACCTACTCTATGGGTGTGGCCTCCTTTGTGGGAGTGGCTTGCTGGCCATGTGACCTGGTGGGAGTGGTTTGCCAGCTATGTGTTTTCTTTCTTTCTTTCTTTCTTTCTTTCTTTCTTTCTTTCTTTCTTTCTTTCTTTCTTTCTTTCTTTCTTTCTTTCTTTCTTTCTCTCTCTCTCTCTCTCTCTCTCTCTCTCTCTCTCTCTCTTCCTTCCTTTTGTCTCTCTGTCCCTTTTTTCTTTTTTTCTTTTATCTCTTACTCTTTTTCTTTCTTTTTTATTTTTTTATTTATTTTTTTCTTCCTTTCTTTCTCTTTCTCTCTCTCTCTCTGTGTCAGTCTGTCTGTCTGTCTCTATGTGTGTGTGTGTGGGGGGGCAGTGGTGGGTTTCAAAAAATTTTGGAACCTCTTCTGTAGGTATGTGGCCTGCTTTCCGGGTCCACTGGTGGAACCTCTTCTAACCGGTTTGGTAGATTTGACGAACCGGTTCTACCGAATAGGTGCGAACTGGTAGGAACTCACCTCTGAAGTGCAGTGATTACCTCCTTGTACTCAGCATGAATGAAGCAGATTGTGCCACAGCCTTGCACGCCGGGCCCAATCCACCAAGGGGGTGCCCTTTACTGGCATCGGGATGGCACAGCAGCCTGGCCTAGTGCTGCAGGGACCCCAAGTGGGATTGCTGGGTCCTGGAACTCCACCCCAGTCCTCAAGCTGCCTTCGGCCAACCAGATCCAACCTGGATGGGCATTCTACCCCATCCTACAGCATCTTTAATAAAATGACATCTCTAATAAAATGGAACTTTGAGGAGTCTTCTTTTGTTGTTACTTGGAACCCTGACAACAATCTTGCGTCAATTTCCCTTGAATTTTGTGATTCGGGAAAGTCTGGTAATTCAATAAAGGCCAAACTCTTCCTATTTGTATAGTGCTAATTATTAACCAGAAGGGTAGCTTAAACTCAAAAAAAGGTACAAAAATGTACCATTTCAAAAATTCATTTTTATGGATAATCATGCTGTTTGACCTCAATAGCTTCAGCCTTACATTTATTTCAATCTGTAGAAGATTTGGGACTCTAATCAAAATCAGCAGGAGTTTCTTTTTTTTTTTTTAATTGAGGCTATAGAGCAAGTGGGCAGAGCCCTTGTAACGGGGAATGAATTAATGCCATGAATTAATAGTGAAAAAGGTAATCTCTATAACAAAGTATGTCTCAAAAGTGACTTCAAACTATGAAAGCTCTCAATGTCAAAATTCTAGAATGAATCAGGAGTGCAGCCATGGCAAACATAGGAAAGTTACGTCTTTTCGAAAGCCATGGGGCCCTCCTTTTGTCTTTCTCAACTAATTTTAACAAGGTGTCGTTATTCTTGCTTCCTTTAAGTTTTTAATAATTTTTTAAACTTTTGATTCTAAAATTTTAACTTCATTTGTAATTTTCATGTACTGTTTTAAATTTCGATGCTTTATTGTACACTGCCCGGAATCCCTCTTTGAGGGGAGACGGGCAGTTCAGAAATGTGAAAAATAAATAAATAAATAAATGGACTGGAATAGAATAGAATTCTTTATCCTTCAAAAGTTTTATTTCTTTTAAAACACAAATATTTCAACATTCCTCAATCAATAAAACAATTTTTTTTGTATGCCCCTCCCTCCCTCCACCCCCCAACCCCCCTCCTCCTCCCCCCCGACTTCCCAGAATCCGTACACGGTATGGAGTTTTAACAAACACAGTCTAAAATCTATTGAGAAAAAAGAAACAAAGAAATTAATGACATTCTGCATTGACCTTAGCTTCTTCTTGCTGAGCTAACTTTAAACAATTTAAATCATTTCTGATCTTAAGCATAGGCTAACTGGAATTTCTTGGTCCCGTATTTATTTTGTATATAGTCAATCCATTTTTTCCAGTCTCGTTTATATCTCTCATTTGAATGATCTTTAAGATATGCCGATATTTTAGCCATCTCGGCTAAATTTGTGACTTTCAATGTCCATTCTTGAGTTGTAGGCAAGTCTTCCTTCTTCCAGTATTGCGCCACCAACAGTCTTGCTGTCGTTATTAGAATTCTTTATCAAATTCAAGGAATTTGTCTTTGGGGCATATGCTCTCAGTCTACATAAAAGAAGAAAAATGCATTCATCAAGAATCATAAGATACAACATTTAGTGATAGTCATAGGTTACTAAATATCGTGTTTCCCCGAAAATACGACATGTCCGGATAATAAGGCCATGCCACATTTTTCTGGTGGGCAAAAATATAAGCCCTCCCTCACAAATAAGCCCCCTGGACAACCCCCCCCCACCTCCGGCCAGGCAGAGCGCCACTCACCAACCTAGCGGTATCCTGAAGGTACCAAGCTGTGGGAACTGGGGGGGGGGAGGCAAAGGTGATCGTGTTGCTTGGCGCCTTCGGGATATCGCTAGGTTGGTGAGCAGCGCTGTGCCCAGCTGAAGAGGGGGTTTGCCAGGTGGCTGCTCTCTTGCGAGCGGGCTCCCAAAGAGCCGGGCACAGCCTCAGGGGTGAACGGTTGTGTTGCGCTGTTGCAGCAGGGCAACACAACAGCCATGAAGCAACCATGCTGGTATATAAGCCTAAGTACTAGTGCTAGTGTGTTGTCATATAACTCCTTGTGTAGGTGTGGCGGTCACCCATGGCCCAGTGCATAACAGGGCATGTGCAGCCACGCTGAACCACACAGGAAAAAACAAATAACATAACATCCTGATAGTTCATAACATAACATCCTGATAGTTCATAACATAATATCCTGATAGTTCACTCTACATGTGCCTTACCCAACGACGCCCAGGATTTGACCATATATAGACAGAACTTCCCTGAGCAGTAGATTAGCAATTGTAGTTTGACAGGCTGTCTTAAATCACATGCTGATTGCTCCTCCTGCCTTTGTCCTATCTCAATAAAAGGGGCTCCCAGACCCCCATCTGGGTTGCCTCATCCCGAGAAAGCTCGTGTCCGTGTCTTTTCTCAACATTGGCCTCATGGGCGAACCACGGGTACTTCACACTAGTGCTATGCAGAAAATTGTTAGATTGGTTAGAGCAGGATAAAATTCCATCTGAGGAGGAAATGGGATTTGCTCCCCATTTGGCAATTACAGATCCTGAATCAGTATTCAAATCAGTTTTAAGAACAGGCTGTTTTGGAATAAATATTAGATGATGATGACAATGATGTACTATCTAAGCCTTCTCTAAATAATGTTTCACTAATCAAGCTTTAAGTTGGTTCCTTTTAACACTGCAGTAATATGTTCCTCCATGTTTCCTTGTTTTAAAGCTTGGAAGACACTTAGATCACAAAGCCTGGGTTTTTGGAATCACATACTCTGTTCATAATTCTCTGTATCTACTTCAAACTTCCAATATGACTTTAATTATTATTGCCCAGCTCCTAAATCATAACATCGGAATAAATGCTTTCCTTCTTCTTACAGAGTATGTGTTAAGAGGAAGGGCAACATGTAGATCAGACGCTACAAATCAATACATTTTTAAAAATTGCAACGTATGTTTTCCAGAAATCTAGAAGTGCAGCTTTCTTCAACTTACTCTTGTGTTGTATTTCCTGGGAATTGTGGGAATTGTTGTGCGAAATATATTCATGGCTGGTGACGTTAGTGGTTCTCATGAAATCCTTGCTGAGTTTTTAATCTAGCACAAGATAATGTAACGTTGCCTAAAATCTACAGCAGATTCTCTTAATAGGTGTGTCTTCATAGTGTTAGCAGGAAAAGATAAAGCTCAGATATACTACAAAATGCCAAAGAGCAGAGGAATAAAAAAAACACCTCTTCCATCCCATGGCTGATTGTCTATACATAAGCTAAAAAAAACTGGCTAACCAATATCCATTAACTCTGCAGCCAAAATTCTGATCTACTATGTCATTTTAAATCTGAAATGAAAGCATATTTACAGTACATGTTTTGGTTATGGGAAATTTTAATAGCTGAGCTTGGCATTTAGGTTCCTGAAACTTATTCTGACATTCAATGTCAGGTTAAAATTAAAATGCAGTATATTGCCAGGGTAAAATGACAGAGTAAAATTTCTTGTTATGTCAGTTTTTTTAGCCATAAGAACTAGGGGAAGGGATTTTAAACATTAGAAATCTCAGCAGCCGCTTCCCAGTTCCTTTCAGGTCATCAAAGAGATTTCTCTATAATTTCTGCAGGTTTTCCTTTCTTACCATTTTATAAGTTCCGAGTTCGAAGTCTTCTTAGCTTCAGAGTCCTATAGCAACCTGAAACTTTATTGTGTTGATAAAATACGACCTTTGTGAGGTACATACCCTGGTGATCAGTAAAGATCAATAAAACCTATCTGCTGGCTGTCAATTAATTTGCATACAAGGAAATTCCCTCAATCTCCAAAGTTGACAGATTACTGCTTCCTTCAAAACAGCTTTCAGTTGGGGGGGGGCAGATTCCCTCTAAAGTTCAGAGCCACGTGCTCCTTTTCATTGTGAATTCTCGGAGGGAAGGCTGTAGCCCACTGTCGTGACTCCAAGGCAAAGAGCAAAGCGATCAAAGTTCTGTGCCTCTTCACAGCGTTTAGCAACATGCCAGCAAAGTGATCCTCTGCTCAGTGTCCACTTTGAGGTCGCCCTTTCCCAATCTCAGTGAAGGTCAGAAAGGGGAGGCAAATGCTCCTACATCCCAGCTGGTTCCCGGAATGGAGAGGAAAGGTGATGCTGATGGTAGCGCAGTCTGTTGCAAGCTGGGCAAACAAGGCCAAGTCTTAACTCTCTCTTCATACAGACTCCAGATGCGGTAGCCTGTGTGTGTGTGTGTGCGTGTGTGTGCGTGTGTGTCCGTGCATCTGTGCGCCAGTGCCAATGAAAGAGTCTAAACAAGTGATATTCTCTAGGATTTGCTGTCTTTGAGGACTTGGGAATGTTCAGAATTTTTCCAAAAGACAGCAAAAACCTACAGACATCCATGAATCTCATTGAATGAGCTTTTCTCATATATCACTGACTCTCAGCCCATTCCAACTAATTGTGGAAATAAATAAGGGAGAATTTTTTTTTGCGCTGCCTTGTGTTCATTGGAGCAAAAAGTTTCATCTTGAATAAAATAACTCTACTGGAGTAAGTGTCTTCAGAGCAGAAGTGGCAGAGCAAGGGCCCTTCTTCTGCCTTGCTCTGGTGTGGTCCAGCCTTAAGGAAAACTCGGCTGATCCCATAGAAACACATCTCCTATTTCCAGGAGCAAATATATATATATCTGGGAGAGAAGCATGGACAATCCCTTCCTTCCCTTGGGAAGAGGCCCTTCTGGGGGAAAAACGTTGCATCCTCCTGAGATACTCTTTGACCAAAAGGGAAGCAGGGTTTTAGAGGCTGCCATCTCAGGCCTGCTAATAAACATGTGTTAATTATGATAGAGAATTAGCTTATCATTCAGAGCCTAGAGCCGAGGTGGCGCAGTGGTTAAATGCAGCACTGCAGGCTACTTCAGCTGACTGCAGTTCTGCAGTTCGGCTGTTCAAATCTCACCGGCTCAGGGTTGACTCAGCCTTCCATCCTTCCGAGGTGGGTAAAATGAGGACCCAGATTGTTGTTGTGGGCAATATGCTGACTCTGTAAACCGCTTAGAGAGGGCTGAAAGCCCTATGAAGCGGTATATAAGTCTAACTGCTATTGCTATTGCTATTCAGATATAATTGTAACATTTGACGTTCCCAACAGGAGAGTCACATCCTGGGGTTGCAGTCTATCACTAGCTGAAGTGTAGGGGATACGATCTGTTTGCAGATGTAACTGCATGATGGGGACAAGGAGTGGTGGTCACACGCATCATGATATTAAGATGTGATATCACCAGGTATAATATAAAAAAGGCATGATTTGCAATGTGACATCATAATGCATATTTCGGTCTTTTTCCATAATTGTGTTCAGGTGTTTTCTTTTCTTTTTTCTTTAAAAATATTTTAGTTCTTTTATTTTATTTTAGTTCTTTTTCTTTTTTATTTGATTAAAAAAGATAAAAAGGAAATTGCTGTGTTTAATATTGTATGTTTATGCATGTATGTATGTATGTATGTATGTGTGTGTGTGTGTATCCACCATACATATATGTTTGTGTGTGTGTGTGTGTGTGTGTGTATGTATGTATGTATGTATATATATATATATATATATATATATATATATATATATATATATATATATATATGTGTGTGTTTTTATTTGTGCTGATAAATAAATAAAGGTGACTTTAAGTATATATATATATATAAATAAAGTGACTTTAAGTATATATATATATATATATATATATATATATATATATATATATATATATATATATATATATATATATATATATATATATATATACACTAGTCTCCCTTTATTTATTTATCAGCACAAATAAAACACAAATATAACAAAGGCAACAGTAAAAATGTTGGGATTCTGTCGTGATGGACTCTTGTGATGAGCCGATTGACAGATGATGGAAGCAGTTAGCTTCCTCCCATAATTGGGGCTTACCAGGGGTTGTGACACTAAATATATACCTTCTTCCCTGGCTTCAGCTGATAAGGAGGAGACCTGTGGCTTAATGGCTAAGAAGTCTGCCTAGTATGTAATATAGCCCAGGTTCAAATCCCAATAAGGGTATGGCTAGCTGATGAGAGCTAAATAGCTTGAAATGATCTATACTAGTCTCCCTTTATTTATTTATCAGCACAAATAAAACACACACACACACACACACACACACACACACATGTATATGTATATGTATATGTATATGTGTTTTCTGAGGTTTTTGGGGGTGTTAGTATGTAGGTCTTTGGTTATTCGGGTTTTCTCCCGCGTAAAAATGGAGGTGTCTTGGCGACGTTTTGACGAAGTCTCATTCATCATCTTCAGGCTTCGTGCTTCCAGGAGCAATGTGAGATCTCGGTTGTTTCTTCCTTTTAACTGCCAGTGGGGGTTTGAGCTGATTGGGAGGGAGCTTGGCTGTGTTCTGATTGTTTGGGGGTTTGTGTTTCATGTAAGTATAGGAGGGGTTTAAAGTGGCTAGTGGTGCAGTTGCAGTCTGGCTTCTGGTCCTTCTGAGTGTGGGCCTGATGTCATTCATCATGTTAGGGACTTATACACATGTAAGTAAGCAAAAATATAGGCAGTTGTGCAAAAATGCTGTAAATTAGGAATGCTTTCAAAAATATATTTTGATTGTTTATTTTTAAACAAAATGCAAACTGAGTGAACAGAAGAAAAATCTAAATCAAATCAATATTGGGTGTGATTACTTTTTGGCTTGAAACCAGTATCCTCACACTTGCACAAAGTCAGGGATTTGTTAGGATGCAGTGACCTGCAATCAGGGGAGGCAGGGGAGGCAGGGCCTCACCACTGTCATCATGAAAAGAAAAAAAAATGTAAAAGGAAAAAGGCTGAGCTAGTTGCTGCCAGAGTCACAGTGGGTGACTCTGCTTAGTGCTTAACTGTTTAAAAAAGCCTCTAAAAAAAGCGCCCTCTACAGGAGGAGGTGGGAGAACCACATGCCTCATGTAGTCTGACTTTATGATCCCTCGAGCAGAGTTAAGCAAGGGTTAAAAGCCAAAAGATTCCTTATGTAGATGAGGCAGGTGGTTCTCTCGCCTCCTCCTGTAGAGGGCGTTTTTTTAGAGGCTTTTTTAAACAGTTAAGCAGAGCCATCCATTGGGGACACTGGCAGCAGCTAACCCATATGACCTGAGGGACAAAAGGGGACGGGGTGGTCTTATCCTTTTAAGTATCCCTAAGCGCGGGAATAATTTAGAGTTAGCTTCACCTTTCTAAGGGCCAATATGATGTACTCAATAAAGGATTTCTTGAACTTGAACAAAGCATCAGAGTCCTGACTTCCCTGTGTTCATTACTTGGAACGATAAAACATACATATACATTTATTTCCGTTGCCTTCAAGTCAATGTGAACTCCTGGTGATTGCTTAGATGTGTTTCCAAGTAAGATTTTGGAAGAGATATTGCCCTTGGCCTCTTCCCATATTGAATGAAAGAAGGACTGGTTCAAGGTCAACCAGCTGTCTTTATGTCTAAGTAGGACTAGAACTCTTGGTTCCCCTGTTTTTAGTCTGGTGCCTTAACCACCACGCTAAACTTGCTCTCTTATACATCATATATTAAACATTATGTAGAAATCCCTGGTTTACAAAAGTACTTTATCATTTTATGTTGCTGTTGTGATTAAATACAGCAATAGACTGTGAGTCAGGATCTGTTTTTGTTTTTGTTGTGAGGGTAATGACCTTATTCAATACCAGGAAAGGTGTAATTTGATCACATAATTTGATACTACTTGACTGTTGTAAAATATCATAAAACCTATGAATAAAGTTATTGTTTTACTTTCTGATGATAGGAGGGCATTGTACTTTAAAACAGATACACCACACATTTCCAATCATTGTGGTTAGGAAGGGTGGTGTCAGGGTTCCAAGTAACACCCCCAATGAAAGAAGACTCCGAGTTTCCTCCAAGTTCCATTCTGGCACATTTGGGAAAACCTGAATCTGAAAGTTTCCAGGTTTTCCCCACCCAAGTGAAAGTTCAAGTCCCTGCCCAGCACCCACATGCCCATCACAGGGTCCAATCAGGCCCAGTCCAAAACTGGAGATGCCTCCCAGTCACATCATTCCAGGTGCAAGGCAAGGTGTCCTTGACTCTTTGAGAAAGGAATGTTATTTTGATTATATATCTCCCATATGCCATATAATTAGAGCCGAGGTGGCGCAGTGGTTAGGGTGCAGTACTGCAGGCCACTTCAGCTGACTGTTATCTGCAGTTTGGTGGTTCTAATCTCACCGGCTCAAAGGTTGACGCAGCCTTCCATCCTTCCGAGGTGGGTGAAATGAGGACCCAGACTGTGGGGGCGATATGCTGACTCTGTAAACCGCTTAGAGAGGGCTGAAAGCCCTACGAAGCGGTGTATAAGTCTAACTGCTATTGCTATAATCCCACCTCCCATTTCCCCATAACATTAAATATGGCAGTCCTGAAGGCCCAGTGCAAAAGATGGCTTCCAGGACTGAAGATTATCTTCTTTTAATGCAGGGGTGTCAAACTCACGCCCCAAGGGTCAGATGCGTCACGTGCTGGCCACGCCCACCTCTGGTTATATCTCCCATATTCCATGTAATTCCCCCTCCCATCTTTGCATAGTAGAAAATGTGAGAGGCCTGAGGCCCAATGTAAATGATGGCTTCCAGACCTGACAGGTGGCTTTGTCTGTGTAGCAGAGGACATCCATTCCAAAGTTTTATAATGGACACAAAAGAACCAGTGGTGGGATTCAAATAATTTAACAACCGGTTCTCTGCCCTAATGACCATCTGGGTAGGTGGGGCTCGGTGGTCATGTGACTGGGTGGGCGTGGCCAACTCAACGTCACTCAGGTCAATGGATGCTTCGCCTTAGCTGTTGCAATGGAATAAGGGTTAACCGGAGAGGCAGTTTCTGTAAACAGGGCAATAAAGATTAGGCTAGAAACAACACCAGAATGTTTCCTTCCTGCCTTCCTTACAGGATTAGCCCTGTAAAGTGGGGAAAAAACAAAAGGAGATTTCTTCCAACAACCGGTTCTCCGAACTACTTAGAAAGTTACCAACCGGTTCTCCCGAATAGGTGCGAACCGGCTGAATCCCACCACTGAAAAGAACCAAGGAAAACTATCCTGACACGTAGTGAAAGACTGCTACAATTTATTTATTTATTATGTCTAGATATTTTATCATTTTTGATAGGACTAAAATTCAGAGAAGGCACGGTTAATATTTTTATTAGTGGCTATTGAAGAGCTCTAGATTAATCTTTTAGCAAAAGGAGAATGTGCTTAAGGCACCAAGGGTAGCGGGAGGAGAACACCACACAGCCTTTTCTTCCAGCTATCATCCCCTTGATTCTTTCACTGCCATACTCAATTTTAACTTGCGGTCATTACTGAGTCTTAAGTTTTGTAAATTAAGCAATGGAAAGGGCAAGGGTCGCCTTGGGTTGCCCTTAGGGCATTGGTTGGCCTTAATTGGTCTTGCTACTCAATTAGCAAAATATTGGAAACATCAAGGAGAAATGTATGTGGTGTGTGTGTGTGTGTGTGTGTGTGTGTGTGTGTGTGTGTGTGTCAAAGTCACTGTCCTGGGCAAAACCCAGAGCACCCAGGAATAAATCATTAAGGTGGCATCCCAAGATGAGCTGCTGAGAGAATGCTTGATGCAGCAGTAGACATGGGAGGAAGATCTAGCAGGGGAAGTTCTGTGGCAATTTCCAATTTTAATAGATTTGTATGCCGCCCAATCCCGAAGGACTCCGGGCGGCTTACATAAAAACAGTTTAAAAGTATTTTTAAAAAAGTTTAAAATACAAAACAGAAACAAGTTTATTTATTTATTTATTTATTGAAAGGCCTATGAAGCGATATATAAGTCTACTGCTATTATTTATTTATTTATTTGTTTGTTTGTTTATTTATTTGTCTTGTATGCCGCCCACTCCCGGAGGACTCCGGGCGGCTCACAAAAGACAAGGGAAAGGGGGGAAACGAGACAAAGACAACATATTAAAAACAAAACCAACATTCACAATTTCCGTGGAGGTAGATGCTTCTCAGCTCCCCCCAGCCTGCTGGAACAGCCAGGACTTGGTGGCTTTGCGGAAGGCCTGGAGGGTAGTAAGGGTCCGGATCTCAACAGGGAGCTCATTCCAGACTTAAAAGGAGGACACAGCATGCACTCGATCTTAATGGGGCTGAAGGTCAATGTAGATCAGCAGCCCCAGGCCTGCCGGAACAGCCAGGTCTTAACAGACTTCCGGAAGGCCGAGAGAGTGGGGAGGGTCTGGATCTCAGGGGGGTAGATCGTTCCAAAGGGCCGGGGCAGCTGCAGAGAAGGCTCTCCCCCGAGGAGCCGCCAGACGACACTGCGTAGTCGACGGTACTCGGAGAAGGCCCGCCCTGTGCGATCTTATTGGGCGCTGGGCAAGACAGGACTCTGCATGGGATGGACCATTGGCAGACATGCTGGCTTTGGGAAATCCTATCAATGTCTGGAAAGGGCTGGACTATAAGTTTGAGTTTGAGTTTTATTTCATTTGTATGCCGCCCTTTTCCCTGAGGGGACTCAGGGCGGCTCACAACTCAGAAAGGGAAGGGAGGATACAAACAGTTTAACAAGAACACAAAACAATACATAGTTAAAAAGCACAACAATCATACCATTCGAGATAGGGGCAGCGAGTCTTTAGCCCCAGGCCTGTCGGAACAGCCAGGTTTTAAGGGCTATGCGGAAGGCCTGGAGGGTGGTGAGGGTACGAATCTCCACGGGGAGTTCGTTCCAGAGGGTCAGAGCAGCCACAGAGAAGGCTCTCCTCCGGGTAGTCGCCAGTCGACACTGGCCAGCGGATGGAATTCGGAGGAGGCCTAGTCTGTGGGATCTAATTGGTCTAGTGGAGGTAATTGGCAGCAGGCGGTCTCTCAAGTACCCAGGTCCAATACCATGAAGGGCTTTATAAGTGACGACTAGCGCCTTGAAGCGTATCCGGAGACCAATAGGCAGCCAGTGCAGCTCGCGGAGGATAGGTGTAACGTGGGTGAACCGAGGTGCACCCACAATCGCTCGCGCAGCTGCATTCTGGACAAGCTGAAGTCGCTGAATACTCTTCAAGGGCTGCCCCATGTAGCGCACATTGCAGTAGTCCAGCATTGAGGCACCGATCATAGCAGCGCAAGACAAAGCACTAAGTCCTTCTCCTGGGTTCTGGCTGCCCAATCTCCAAGCTGGTATTCATCCCAAGAAGCAACCTGATTAGGGACAAACATTCTATAAACATGGCATATTAACTTCGAGCATCAGGTCTACGGTGGCGCTGCATTGAATACCAAGGTGGTCGTAGCCGAGATAAACTCTGGCTCGTATGAACAACAGATCCTACTATGAGAATCAGTTTTACTCTTTAGTTACAAAGCTTCCTATGACATGAAGGGAATATATGAAACACCAGTTGGGTGTTTAATATAGCTGCTTTATTGCTGTCTTAAAATTTTTGAGCAGTTTCTGATCGAATGATGGCAGCAAAGCTAATTAAGAACCGCCACAAACTCAGGAGGAAGAACGCAAAGTCTCCTGACTCAGCTGGGTGCCGTGTCTCTTTTTGACTCTTCAAATCACTTTGGGGGTCTTAGAAGTCGCCGAAGAGTTTCCACACCTAAACATACTTTTCAGCAAGCCAGGGTAAACAAGAGTAGGCATGGTGCAATTGATTGTCTTTGGAGATTGTCCAGGCTCCAGTGTTGTCCATATATCCTGCCAAGAAAACCTCTTACGGGAAACCACTTGACGAATTATATTTCCTGATTAACTCTTTACTGAAGTGCAGTTGTAAATGTAACTTATACAATGTTCTTATATTTGAATCTTCGGTGTGGCAATAACCGCAGCCCATTTGACTTCTAATAGTGCACTCTAATTAAACACATAGTAGGACCATGCCAGAGAATGGCTGTTTTTTTTGTAATTTGGGTGTAATTCTACTGAGAACTGTTGAAATTTAATAAAATTTGTATGCCGCCCAATCCTGTAGGACTCTGGGCAGCTTACAGAAACAAAAACAATTTAAAAAAATTAAGAATACAAATACAATTATTAAAATTACACACCATCCATTCTGTCTAGGTGGGGCTGGACATTTGATCAACAGCCCCAGGCCTGCCGGAACAGCCAGGTTTTGATGGCTTTTCGGAAGGTTGGGAGAGTGTTAAGGGTCCGGATCTCCACGGGTAGATCGTTCCACAGGGCCGGCGCATCTACAGAGAAGGCCCTCCCCCGAGGGGTCGCCAGCCGGCATTGTCTGGCCGACGGTACCCGGAGGAGGCCCAACCTGTGAGATCTTGTTGGTCGTTGAGAGGTATGTGGCGGGAGGCGGTCTCTCAGGTAGCCAGGTCCTAAACCATGTAGGTTGCTTAAGCAAAGGCATCTTTAGACAATTCTTTGGTTCATTAGCCCTGGTTTGTGTGTGTGTGTGTGTGTGTGTGTGTGTGTGTGTGTGTGTGTAGGAATTTGGCATGGATTTCCATGTGAGGGTTTACTTGGGGAAAATTCAAGACCTCACTATGCTATTCAAAAAGACTTTGAGAACTTACCCATTTCATTTATTGAATAGTTTCTGCCATCTAATTTTCAGTTTCTAGTTTAATAATGTTATGTCCTACATCTTAGAGCTCCCACCACCACGAATCATTGGGAGTCATGCAGCATATAACTTGTTTTATTTTTATTTATTAATTAAACTAAATTATATAGTCTTCCATCTCATAAACAGACTACTCTGGCAACATACAATAATCGGCAATAATAATGTCCATGCTATTAATGCACTGACCTTGTAAGATTCAACTGAATTCATCTGCCAGCCAATGTCGGCTGGCGACTCCCCGGGGGAGAGCCTTCTCTGTTGCTGCTCCGGCCCTCTGGAACGATCTCCCCGTCGAGATCCGGACCCTTACGACCTTCCCGGCCTTCCGCAAAGCCACCAAGTCCTGGCTGTTCCGGCAGGCTGGGGGCTGTTGAGGTATCCAGCCGCACTTCAATTGTGAATGTTGTTGTATTTTAAATTGTTGTATTGTCGTATTTATTCCCCTTTCCCTGTTTTATTGTAAGCCGCCCGGAGTCCTCCGGGAGTGGGCGGCATACAAAACTAATAATAAAACCAAAACCAAACTGTATTCTCAAAGGTTTTAATTAGAAGGTCAGTTGTTTATACATATAAATGCAGGCTTTGCTTCACATCTGGTTTACATTTTTTTAAACCAATCAGAATTGATTAGATATTGATAAAAGACTAAGCCATCATCCCTGATGTACAAAATGCAAAGTATTGCTTCAATGGGTGAAGTACATGTGAATGTGCCTATCAGAACCTGAAAGTTCTCCTTATTTGATACAAATAAATTTAGGAAGAATTAATCGGGAGCAGAGAAGCAACCTGCAAAGATGTTTACCACCTCTGACTTTTCCCACTTCAAATATACTTCCTTTCCTTCTGTAAAATTCCAAGCGGGTGCTTACTTACAATACCTCTACCTATAGAGGGCACTTGAGAGGCACGGGGTCAAGGCGGCCTCCCTTAGCAGCCAAGAAAGAAACCACTTAACTCCATTTTGCAGAATTAAGAGTACTTTTACTGTTCATGAGTAGATAGAGGCTAAGCAAAGCAAGATCTGAGGCAAAAGCGCGCGTAATCATAGATATCAATATGTGACTCAACCAGAGGTGGGTTCCTACCACTTCGCACCTATTCGGTAGAACCGGTTCGTCAAATCTACCAAACCGCTTAGAAGAGGTTCCACCAGTGGATCCGGAAAGCAGGCCACACCTACAGAAGAGCTTCCAAAATTTTTTTGAAACCCACCACTGGTCCTTGGATATGATTATTCTACACTATCATGCTCATATTTATAAAACTCGGTGCCTCTGTGAAAGGTAAGGATGACTACTGCGTTTGTGGTGCAATCAGAACATTGCGTGTGTTGAAGTTGTTTTAATGCAAACCAAAGATGCCTTTTAAAAAACAAGTTTGCATCCTATTCTTATGAATGCCAGGGCTGTGTGTGAGGTAATTTAAGGTGGTTCTGACAAGTGTCGTCGGCATCTTCATATCCCGTCACATGGGCGGCAAGCCACTCCCATCCGGTCACATGGGCAGCAAGCCACTCCCATCCAGTCACATGGGCAGCAAGCCACTCCCACAAAGGAGGCTACACCCACAGAGTAGGTTCGAACAATTTTTGAAACCCACCACTGGACTCAACCCCCTCCCTCTGGTAACCCCATCCCATAGTCCAATCTGCACAACGCTCAGGTGTCATGTGGGTTCCATCTTCAAAAAGCATCATCAGGTTTGGTTTGCCGGACAGTTGGCCTTGGCAGCAAATCCACTATCTCCAGCACGCACAGTAGATGGTGAGAACAAAACTCCCTTTTCTTACAGTCACTCCCGTACTTAAGACTTCCCCTCCCAAATACCATGCCTCCCCCTCCCCGTTTCAATGGCAGCCGAAAGCAAGTAGCGAAGCAGCGGCTGACACATGGAGTTGTTGTGGATCAAATTTAGTTCCTTTAGTCACATCCCTCAAGAGACGAATGTCTGGAGATTCTCAATCATCCAGTCATGGTTGTTCCAAAGGTGCCTTTTAAAAAGGCAACTGGACTCTTTTTTTCCTCCCTTGAAGCTTCTTGGATGAGAAGTGAAATGTTTTCAAGGAAAAACCCCAAGAAAGTCCAGTTGCCTTTTGGAAAAGCATCTTTGGGCTCCCCAAAGAGATGTTGCTGAAACAAAGGAAAAAGCCATCTGGATTTTTCCTATATAGGTTTTCATGAAATGTCTAGCTCAATCTTAAACGTTTTGTTTTCAAGTTTTGAGATGTATGGCTGAGGAGGGACCTAGTGGATAGATCAATTTAAATCAATCAACGTGATATATTTGGGAGAAGTTAAAAATAGTATGCTACCTAGGACCCTATTGAATAACCCAATGCAATTATTTCCCAAATGTAGTTTTGTCTACAAGTAAACTATTAACTTTACAAGTAAACTATTAATTTTGTAAACCAAACAGTGAAATAACCTTTTAAATTTGTTCATATACCACTGTAAAAGAAAAAAAAAAGTATCTTCAAGAGGCCAAAGCAATTTTAATTTTGGCGTTATGGAATATCATATGTAAACTCATATGTAAATCCCTGGAATGTGCTTAGTTAAGTTTAATGTCAGTCTGGGTTATTCCTGTCATTTTATTGTCTCTGACCAATCTTCAAAAATAGTAAGATTGTTTTTCTGAAAAAAAACATTCTGCTTTTGTTTCTAGTTTCATACGTTCCTATAAATTTGAAATAAAGTACTCGCAAATGCCTTCTTTTCATCAGAAAAAGTTTTTATTTTCCATTTTCATAGCATATAATCACATGTATACTATTACATAGTCAATATCAAGTTGTATTATTAAGTAATTATATCAATTCATCTTACCATCAATTACCAAAGAGAAAAAAAAGAAAAACCTAGTTATTGGCTCTTCTGCTCTCCATACACCATATTTATACCTTATCCGACACTTTCTTCCCCTTCTCTCCTCCCCCTTTCTACATCCTGTCTTCCCTCCATCCTTTTCTACTCTACTTCCCCTTCCTTTCTCCTTCTCCTCTCTCCCCTTACCACTCCTCCTTATACACCTCATCTTCCCCCCACCCTCTCTCTTGTCCCTCTCTTCCTATCTTTCTTCTCTCCTCTGTTTCCCACTCTTCTACATCCTGTCTTCCCTCCATCATTTTCTACTCTACTTCCCCTTCCTTTCTCCTTCTCCTCTCTCCCCTTACCACTCCTCCTTATACACCTCATCTTTCCCCCTTCACCCTCTCTCCTATCCCTCTCTTCCTATCTTTCTTCTCTCCCCTGCTTCCCACTCTTCCTCTAATTCACTTGGTGTATTTCAGCTTCTGAGCAAACTCCCTTTTGTGTTGATGGTATTTATACTTCCATTTCAATATACATAGAAAGGAAAAAAATAGCAGTATACATGTACAATCATCCCTCCTCCAACTTAGTAAACTCCATTCCCTCCCACCCTCCCCCCAACCCCCCCAACCTTCCCCCACCCTGACTTCCCAGAACCAATACAAGGTATAAATCTTTAACAAAAACAGTTTAAGATATACTTAAAGAATGCCTTCTTATAAAGTTATACTGGTTTTAATTGTTCTTCTTACTTAAGCTTAAATGCTGTAAATATTGTACATATGTGCATGAATAGGGAGGAGAGAAATGTGAAATTTGGGACTCCACAGTAGCTTCAAGGGAAATACTCTGAGAAGAAAAAAATAGGAATATCCAGAGCTACCAGATCTGGTTGTAGACATCCAAGTAACCATAACATAACTGTCCCATATCACCAATCCTCATAGCGTGTGCTCCAAATAAATGGCGTTTCTTGCTCAAAAAACCTGAGAAAACAACAATGCCTTAATAGCCTTATTGTGATCTGTTTAGCGTCAGGTTTGGGCTACATAGCTACCCTATGGAACGATCTCCCCGTGGAGATTCGTACCCTCACCCCCCTCCAGACCTTCCGCACAGCCCTCAGAATCTGGCTATCCCGTCAGGCCTGGGGCTAAAGACTGTAACCCACCCGAATGGTATGAATGTTGTGTTTTTTAATTATGTATTGTCTTATATGTTAAAAAGTTTGTCTCCCCCTCTTCCCTTTTGGGTTGTGAGCCGCCCTGAGTCCCCCCAGGGAAAAGGGCGGCATACAAATAAACTTCTATACTCTATACTCTACTCCAGTGTTTTTCAACCTTGGCAACTTGAAGATGTCTGGACTTCAACTCCCAGAATTCCCCAGCCAGCATTCGCTGGCTGGGGAATTCTGGGAGTTGAAGTCCAGACATCTTCAAGTTGCCAAGGTTGAAAAACACTGCTCTACTCTATACTTTAAAGTCCTTCCAAATATGTGCGAGGGAGAGAAGGAAAGTGTGAGTTCCTGACCTCAAGATAAAGAGATATTTGCAGGCGCAATAGCAGAATATCTAGAACAAATTGCACAAAAATGCTATTTAGCAATCATGTTGAACTAAGAGAGAGAGAAGACAAATAACCCACTGTGTTTTTTAAGTGCCTCATTAATTTCCTCTGAAATTCCCCACTTGCTCAAGCTCCTCCCCACCCCATTTGTGTACTGATTAAACATTCAGCAATTGCAAAGGGGCTTGGCTTCAAAGCAGGCTCTCTGGATAAATACTGGAGCTGTCAACACTTCTCTGATCCCTCTGGACTACCATGGAAGGGATGACGTTCTATCTGGTGGCTGCTCTATTGATTGCTTTTCCAGCATCTTCCCAGGGGGCTCTGTAAGTATCATAGATATTTCAGCGGGGAAAGGAAAGCAGTGCTGGGGAAGCCTCGTGGGCTTTCTCTTCCATGACGGTCTGTGCTAAACACAACCATCACCTCCAAAGCTGTGGTCCTTTGCGGGGTAATGAATTTTCTTGCAGGTGTCTCCAAACCCTTTGGAGCTTTCTCGGAAAGTCCAATATATCCCCACGACAGGAGTAAAAGGATTCTAATCATCAAGAAGGGGAACTGACAGGCCCTGAAGTTCTAAGCTGAGGAATTGTCCTTGGAGTGGAGATTCTCTGGATAAATATAAAGACCTCTTGCTCTCAGTTACGGCTGGGGGGGTGGGGAGGCATCTATAACCATTGCTAAGCAGAGTCAAGAACTTCCAGAAAACAATGCAGTTGAATATATAGAAAACCCACACACTTTGTTTCTGATATCTTCAAGTAACCTTTTGCCATCATCATGGCTAAGACTTCGGTGACATAGAGACTGGCCTATCTACTTGTTTTGAGAAAAATGTTTATTTCGCTGTGTGAACCTATACTGGAAAACCAGATATGACTTTGCAGCAGGCATACAGTATGTGTAAATAAATGATGTATGAGTGATAGCAGCAATGAGGCTGACCATATTTCTCTGGTCCCAGTATGGAGGATCGTGACCCGACAAATGCGCGCCCGACAACAGCGTGCCCAACAAAACTGCGGTGATAAAACCGCGACGTCGACAGTGTGCCCACAAAGGCGCGTCGACAAAAGAGCGCCGACAGAAGCGCGATTACGGTTAAGGTAAGAGTTAGGGTAAAGGTTAGGTTTAGGTTTAGGTTTAGGTTTAGATTTAGGGTTAGGGTTAGGGTTAGGGTTAGGGTTAGGTTTAGGGTTAGGGTTAGGGTTAGGGTTAGGTTTAGGGTTAGGTTTAGAGCGCACTTCTGTCGACGTGCTGTTGTCGGTGCGCTTCTGCGCTCATTCATCGGTGCAATTCCGAACTCACGTTTTTCCCCAGCGGTTTTGTCGGTGCGCTTTTGTCGAGCGCGCATTTGTCGGTGAACCATGGAGGATCAGCTACTGAAAAAGCAAAAGACAGGAGAAGGAGGAGGGCAGAGAAGGTGATTTGTCAGTATACATATAACAACTCTTATTGCAGGAAAGAAAAGTAGGCGGTCAGTTCTGATCCCTTTTAGGATTGCAAACAAACTCTCTGTAGGTGTAAACCCAAAGCAGGAACATCCAAGAACAAATCTCAACACTATGCTAGATGTGGACTTTGCTAGGGACTTGGCATGGAATCCAAATTGATTTATTGCTTTTAAAGGAACAGAAACCTAAACACTGCAGCTACAGAGAGGAGACAACGTTTAAGAGCTTTAACGTAGGGGCCACTTCCTTTTCACCTTGGGAAGGCAGTTGTGTTTGGGGTGTGTGTTCAAGTGGTATTGTAAAAAGTGAGGCTTGTGGTTTTAGACAGGTCCTCCTCCTATCTTTCCCTCCAGAGCAGTGTTTCTCAACCTTGGCGACTTTCAGTCCTGTGGACTTCAACTCCTAGAATTCTGGGAGTTGAAGTCCACAGGACTGAAAGTCGGCAAGGTTGAGAAACACTGCTCCAGAGTATGATCCTCAATGGCTAGTTCCTTGTTAGGGTTTCAATAAGCAGAAACTCAGGAAGGATTTTGTTGTGTTTGTTTGTTTGTTTAATGATAACAATGGGTGAAACTACATCAGATGTACAAAATCCGTGTTCAGACTGCCTAAGGCATTGTTTTAAAGGACCAGCTCTTAAAAGTCCATAAAAAGAATTGTAAATTTGAATTGTTCACGTTCAATTGCTCTTGGATTGATGTCAAGAATATAATGCAATATATGTATGGTTACAACTGTCAGCCCGTTACAATAATAACACAAGCAACAGCTGTTCAATAATGGATCATCGCAGCAGAAGAAACCAGTGTTTTGTAAAGGCATGTGTGGATTAGCGCAATTAACTTAATTATTGACAATTATCACCATGAAACCTTATCTGAGCTTCAGTTCTTGGCTACTGGGAAGTACGTTTTTGTTAATCCAAAAGAACATAGGAAGGCATGCATGGTGAACATTCTTTAGTCTTCCATAATGTGTTTCTCTGCGCTGTTGAAGTGTCTTGTACTTTTTTTAGTTCAGTGGGCCTGGGACAGTGGTGGGATTCAAATAATTTAACAACCAGTTCTCTGCCCTAATGACCATCTGGGTAGGTGGGGCTTGGCGTCATGTGACTGGGTGGGCGTGGCCAACTCAATGTCACTCAGGTCGATGGGCGCTTCTCCTTAGCTGTTATAATGTCATAAGGGTTAACCGGAGAGGCAGTTTCTGTAAACAGGGGAATAAAGATTAGGCTAGAAACAACACCAGAATGTTTCCTTCCTGCCTTCCTTACAGGATTAGCCCTGTAAAGTGGGGAAAAAACAAAAGGAGATTTCTTCCAACAACCGGTTCTCCGAACTGCTTAGAAAGTTACCAACCGGTTCTCCCGAATAGGTGCGAACCGGCTGAATCCCACCACTGAAAAGAACCAAGGAAAACTATCCTGATACATAGTGAAAGACTGCTACAATTTATTTATTTATTATGTCTAGATATTTTATCATTTTTGATAAGACTAAAATTCAGAGAAGGCATGGTTAATATTTTTATTAGTGGCTATTGAGCTCTAGATTAATCTTTTAGCAAAAGAAGAATGTGCTTAAGGCGTGGAAAGAAACCAAAAGAAGATTTCTTCCAACAACCGGTTCTCTGAACCGCTTAGAAAGTTAAGAACCGGTTCTCCCGAATAGGTGTGAACTGGCTGAATCCCACTACTGGGTATATGGTTACTCCATGTACCCCGTAGTTTGCGAAAGTAACCAGATAGCTCTGAGAAGCCAATTATATTACATTGCAGCACACGGTTTATGCGAAACTGCACACGTAATCAGATTGCAAGGAGGAAACTCCAGCAGGCCTCGCTTTCAAATTGCTTTGTTTAAATGCAAACACAGCCAGAGCCAATAGAATGCGACGAAAGATATCAAGATATGATAACAAGGCGTTTGTTTGCAATATATAATATTAGAGTCATTTGATTTACACAGCCTTAATCTCCCATTGACACAAGATAATGTGTTCATTAATCTGCCATCTAACAATGTTTTTCTTTTCCCCCATTGCCTTACATTTGTTTTTGTAATAAATATGATTATAGTGTTACTGTGGAGACGGCCTGGCAATAAAACCTCCCATCTCTTTCCCTTCTGTAAAAGCCTTCAACTGTTGACATTCCAGTATTACAAAATGGCAACACGGTCCTTTTTTCCCCCTCATGGCCCTTACTTGGGGCTGATAAACTAAACCAAATTTGTAGAACTGAAGGCTGCCTTTGGAAAATGCTGGATCAAGTGGGTAGACACTGCTTGAACGCTAGTATAGCAAGTTTGATGCGGGGACTAAAGTGCTGACCTGGAAATCGGGAGTCTTATGAGTTCTAGCCCTTCCTTGGGCAGGTAACTTTGGGCCAGTCCCTTTCTCAGCCCAATTCATCTCCCAGAGTGGAAAAATAGAAGGCAACAAACCAGTGGTGGGATTCAGCCGGTTTGCACCTATCCGGGAGAACCGGTTGGTAACTTTTTAAGCAGTTCGGAGAACCGGTTGTTGGAAGAAATCTCATTTTGTTTTTTTTCCCCACTTTACAGGGCTAATCCTGTAAGGAAGGCAGGAAGGAAACATTCTGGTGTTGTTTCTAGCCTCATCTTTATTGCCCTGCTTACAGAAACTGCCTCTTCAGTTAACCCTTATTCCAGTGGTTCCCAAACTTGGCAACTTTAAGACTTGTGGACTTCAACTCCCAGAATTCTCCAGCCGGCAGAGCTGGCTGCAGAATTCTGGAAGTTGAAGTCCACAAGTCTTAAAGTTGCCAAGTTTGGGAACCACTGCCTTATTCCATTGTAACAGTTAAGGTGAAGCGCCCATCGACCTGAGTGATGTTGAGTTGGCCACGCCCACCCAGTCACATGACCACCGAGCCCCAGCTACCTAGCTGGTCATCAGGGCAGAGAACTGTTTGTTAAATTATTTGAATCCCACCACTGCCGAGATAGATTCATATTTAAAGGCATGAATTAGCAAGATCTGTCTGCGAAAGATGTAATTTATTAGCCCTTAGCTTCTGAGGTTGATTCTGCATCTGTTCTGCAACACTGCAACACTAATGTGTTGAATGAATTCTGTTGTGTGGATTAGGATGTGTGGGGGCAACTTCTGAATGGTGAGGAGCAGTGGTGGGTTTCAAAAATTGTTTGAACCTATTCTGTGGGTGTGGCCTCCTTTGTGGGAGTGGCTTGCCGCCCATGTGACCAGATGGGAGTGGCTTGCCGCCCATGTGACCGGATATGAAGATGCCGACGACACTTGTCAGAACCACCTTAAATTACCTCACACACAGCACTGGCATGCATAAGAATAGGATGTAGACTTGTTTTTTAAAAGGCATCTTTGGTTTGCGTTCAAACAACCTCAACACACGCAATGTTCTGATTGCACCACAAACTCAGTAGTCCTCATTACCTTTCACAGAGGCACTGAGTTTTATAAATAGGAGCATGATAGTGTAGAATAATCCTATCCAAGGACCAGGGGTGGGTTTCAAAAAGGTTTGGAACCTCTTCTGTAGGTGTGGCCTGCTTTCCGGGTCCACTGGTGGAACCTCTTCTAACCGGTTTGGTAGATTTGATGAACCGGTTCTACCGAATAGGTGCGAACTGGTAGGAACCCACCTCTGGTGAGGAGTCTCTCCTAGGAGACTGTGTGGTTTGCAGTGATGTCACTGAGAGGAATTTGTCAAAATTTCCACCTCATTTTAGGCAAAGGTTTGGGGTTAAAGATGGGAATTCCTAATTTCTGAAAAACAAAACAACTTGATCTCACTTTGTCAAAATTGCAGCCGCGATTTTGCAGCCAAATTAGTTTCAGGTGCAGCGGTCTGCAGATGGGTTACTGGAAGACTGTATGCAGGCTGGGAATTGCCTAATCTTGGAAGAAGGCACAATTCTATTTTTCTTCTTCTTCAAATCTGAGATCAAACTCTGTTCTTTCATAGAAAAGCTTGTCCTTTTTTAAGCTGCAACGGGACACCGCATTGCTTATTATAATGTGATCCCATTATAATACCACCCAGTTTACTGTAATGGTCGCTCCCATTTTATAACCCCCAAAACGGCACCAAAATCTCTTGTAAGTGATACAAAGATAAACATTTACTAATTTTTCAACTGTGTTTGGAAGGTTTCTGGGTCACAAAGGGTAGTTTTTCTAACTCTTTGTTTCTTCACTTTTCTAAAAGTGCCTCACTTTTCCTCAGCAAACTAATGCAGGAGATTTTCTTTTCTTCTTCTGCAGCTACAACCTCATCACCCCTGGTGTTCTGCGAACAGATACAGACGAGCAAATTTTGGTGGAGGCACATGGAGACAATGCTCCGAAACAGCTTGACATCTTGGTTCAGGATTTTCCACGGAAACAGAAAACCTTGTTCCAAACCAGAGTAGAAATGAATCCAGCGGGAGGCATGCTTGTCACTCCAACTATAAAGGTGGGTGGATAGTAATGGTTGCAGTAGAGTCTATTGTATCCCTGCAAAAACAAAATATCAAGCTAAAATCCCGTTCATTCTACTTGAGAGAAAGTGTCATGCACTTTAGTAGAAAGAACATGACTAGACTTGTCAGATATTGGGAGAAATTGAGAGTATAACTCGAGGGAAGAAAAACCTCAAAGCATGCACATGTATTTGCATGTTCATCCCTCTGGAACGAACTCCCCGCAGAGATTCGGACCCTCACCTCTCTCCAGGCCTTCCAAAAAGCCGTCAAAACCTGGCTTTGCCGGCAGGCCTGGGGGTGATGAGTTCCCTCCCCTCTCGACGTGTATGGTTGTGCGACTGTTGTTTATTTTTATTATTTGTATTTTGTCTTTTATGTTCCCCTTTTCCCCCCTTGAATTGTTCGCCGCTCTGAGTCCTCCCGGAGAAGGGCGGCATACAAATAATAAAATTCTATTCTATTCTATTCTATTCTATTCTATTCTATTCTATTCTATTCTATTCTATTCTATTCTATTCTATTCTATTCTATTCTATTCTATTCTATTCTATTTATTTTACAGTTCCTATTGCCACAATTGCTGAAAGATTGTGTATAGCATTTCACAGCAAACAAGTAAAATATTATAAATATTTAGATCAAAATCAGTATCAAAACCAAAAGTCAACCATAGGAAGAAACAAAAAAAACAAAACAAAAAAAACACACCCCTGAATGATACGAAGTATAGCAAAATTAAAATGATTAATAAACAAAACTGAGTGGAGTTGAGTTTGAGTTTATTAGTCTTGTATGCCGCCCACTCCCGGAGGACTCCGGGCAGCTTACAATAGAAAGGGGAAAGGGGATAAATAAGACAAACAACAATTTAAAATACAACAGCATTCATAGTTACCGTGGGGCTGGATACTTCAACAGCCCCCGGCCTGCCGGAGCATCCAGGACTTAGTGGCTTTATGGAAGGCCAGGAGGGTCGTAAGTTTCTGGCTCTCCACAGGGAGCTCGTTCCAGAGGGCCGGAACTGCAACAGAGAAGGCTCTCCCCGGGGGGTTGCCAGCTGACATTGGCTGGCAGATGGAATCCGGAGAAGGCCTAGTCTGTGCGATCGAATCAGTCTTTGGGAGGTAATTGGCAGGAGGCGGTCTCTCAGGTACCCAGGTCCAATGCCATGAAGGGCTTTATAAGTAACGACTAGCACCTTGAAGCATGTCCGGAGACTAATGGGCAGCCAGTGCAGCTCGCGGAGGATAGGTGTAACGTGGGTGTACCTGGGTGCACCCACAATCGCTCGTGCGGCTGCATTCTGGACTAGCTGAAGTCTTCGAACACTCTTCAAGGGAAGCCCCATGTAGAGCGCATTACAGTAATCGAGTCAACTGCTAAGCTAACTTTTAGAAAAGATTGCTAGAGATTCTGAATCAGTCTAAGTTTAGTGGTGAGTAAAAGTAGGATGTTAGTGGGCCAAATAGCCGCATTTTCAGATTTAAAATATAGACATTTCAGGAAACGCCAAAGGCTTCTGGGCAACTTTTGTTCTTCCTTACCCAGGGAGGAGAAATTGGCTTAGCCTGTGTGCCGATAGAACTATGTTCAATCTCAACATGAACAATAGTAAGGGAGAAAAAAAAGAAGAATGTTGAATGGCAGGGAGGCGCAGTCAGGGGAGGCAGGGCCTCACTGCTGTCATCATGAAAAGAAAAAGAAAATGTAAAAGGAGAAAGGCAAGAGCTGAGGTCAGGCTGAGCTAGTTGCTGCCAGAGTCACAGTGGATGACTCTGCTTAGTGCTTAACTGTTTAAAAAAGCCTCTAAAAACAGTGCCCTCTACAGGAGGAGGCGGGAGAACTATGTGCCTCATCTACTCTGGTGTTTTATGATCACTTGAGCAGAGTTAAGCAAGGGTTAAAAGCCAAAAAATTCCTGACGTAGGTGAGGTACATCCTTCTTCCGCCTACACACACACACACACACACACACACACACACACACACACACACACTTGGATAAAAGTATATAAGCCCAACTTCACTGATTACAAGTTTGAAAAGGCAACGTGGCTCCACCTGCAATCAAAGGCTCGGATCGGAAGGCAGCAGGGGAATGGAGGGGTGGGGATATGGCAGAGGAGCTGTTTTCAAGCCATTGGAAAATATATCCAATCCAACTTCTGTGTTTGTCTTTGTTTGAGAGTTAGTGAGTGAGAGAGGGATCCAACTTCTCTGTGTGCATGTGTCTGTTTGAGAGAGGGAGGAAGGAAGGGGAGGGAGAAGAAAAAGAATGAAGGAAAACTTTTTCGCAAAGGAGAAAAACAAAAGCTGTCGCTTTGAATCAGAACTGAGCATGCCTGGCTGTGGAATTCTGGGAGTTGAAGTCCACAAGTCTAAAAAAATTTGAAACCCCTGTGTCAGTGCCTCACCAGCCATAAACCTGCACTGCACGTCACTACTGAATGGTATATCTCTATGACCGATCTGTTTCCAATAGTCCTGGATATTCCAGAGGGCTTCAGTGTTGAAATGTTATTCCCTGACCAAATCCCATCCAAGACTTCACTTAAATCCAACTCTGCTAGTACTTGAGCCCAAATATTGTCAAACAGCTGCTGGCATCTGAGAAAAGTTCTGCAAATTGGACCTTAATCTCATCAAGAGGAATTAACCTCCTGACTTTCAGACTTTCTAGGTTGGAGTTATGGACAGATTTGTTCATATTGGTAACTAACGTTGTGTATGTTAGTCTGTGTGTATCTCTGTGTATTTGGCTAATCCAATAACTGCCCAAGGAAAAACCATAAAGGGAAAGAGAGAACAGCTGATTGTAGAGCTACAGTGTGCAGCCCAGGGGGCAGAATTCATTATGGGCTGGCGATTCATGTTTCTCCAGGCTCAGATGGTCGACCAGAAAAGTTTATTTGGGGTCCTTCACATTTGTCTAGAGCTTGGAATTAGGGGCTGAGTTTTCTTGGTGCACAAATTAGGAGGGAGAAGGGCCAAGGAGAAAAAGGTTGTGGATACACAGCAGTGGGTAAAGGATACCAAATGTGACTTGTAATAGCAGAATGGCAAGGTGGGATCTCGGGGATGTGTTCTTCATTAGTTTCATTGACTGTGCTGCTTTAGCTGGACACCATAGGGTAGTGATGGCTAATCTTTTTGTTGTTGCGTGCTGAAAGCATGCACATGCATGTACTCATAATGCCATGTGTGTACTCCACCCCCTGCACATCTGTGCATGACCACCCTACACTCTCCCACCCATGTGTGTGTGGCTCCTCTCATCCCCAGCGCATATGAGCACGAACCCCCGTGCCCTGTTGGCCTCCCTGCAGCCTCCTGGGACCAAAAATGGGCTACTCCCATGCGCCCCCACCTCCATGCACGTGCACATTACCCCCCCACCCTGCGCATGTGTGCACATCTCCTGCATGCGACCCTCCGGGCATGAGCGGCAGAGACTCAAAAATCAGTCTAGGGGTATGATTATCGCTTGGGACTAAGAAATTCCAGATAGTTTATGACTGAAGAAACAAGGAATGATATAATCTGTTTAGACTTAGCCTAGCAAAGAGGAGTTAAAGCTCAAATGAAAGATGATTACTAACTTTTTTAAAAGTTTATTTTAGAACATCTTTGTTAAAGATTTATACCCTGTATTGATTCTGGGAAATCGGGGGGGGGGGGGGAAGGTTGGTGTGGGGGGGTCGGGTGGGGAGGGCAGGAGCGGGAGGTAAACATTTGTAAAACTTTTTTTCCCTAACATTTTCAATAAAAAAAAATCCATTGGCCGGTGGGAGGCGTGCACACATGTGTGGTGGAGCTGAACTGGGACGACAGCCTGCGTGCCTGCAGAGAGGGCTCTGCGTGCCACCTGTGGCACATGTGGCATAGGTTCACCATCACAGCTATAGGGCATCTCCATAGCCGCCTGCAAGGAAAGATCAGAAACCAACTTAGCAGAAGCAAGAAATGTGTTTTTAAGATTGAATGCACCTATGCTTGGCATTCTGTGATCCTCTTTGTTTTCATTTTTGACCCGGTAGAAATTTCTGGATCAATGTTTTAGTGTTGTTGCCTAGGGCTAAGGAATGAGGCCGCAGGTGGCCCTTAGTCTCCAGATTCGCTTCAAGGCGCTGGTCGTTACCTATAAAGCCCTTCATGGCATCGGACCTGGGTACCTGAGAGACCGCCTCCTGCCGATCACCTCTCATAGACCGATTAGATCACACAGGTTAGGTCTCCTCCGGATCCCATCTGCCAGCCAATGCTGGCTGGCGACTCCCCGGGGGAGAGCCTTCTCTGTCGCAGCTCCAGCCCTCTGGAACGATCTCCCCGTGGAGATCCGGACCCTTACTACCCTCCCAGCCTTCCGCAAAGCCGTTAAGTCCTGGCTGCTCCAGCAGGTCGGGGGGCTCTTGAAATATCCAGCCCCTCAGAAATTGTGACTGTTGTATATTTTAATATGTTGTTTTGTCTATTATCCCCCTCCCTTGTTTTATTGTAAGCCGCCCGGAGTCCTTCGGGAGTGGGCGGCATACAAAATCAATAAAACTATAAATTATAAACTATAAACTATTAGTGATGAAGCCTCTGCTCTGTTCATCTTCTCATCCAGATTCCTGCAAAGGAACTGAATAAGGAGTCTAAACAAAATCAGTATGTGGTTGTGCAAGTAACTGGTCTTCCATCGAAATTGGAAAAGGTGGTTCTCCTTTCTTACCAGAGTGGCTTTGTGTTCATCCAGACAGATAAAGGCATCTATACACCAGGCTCTCCAGGTAAACTCTTTTTCTGCCTCTCTTTCTTCACTCCCCTGGGGACCCATTGTGATGAATAATGCTATAAACAAATCCATACCTGGGATTTGTCATTTATTTGAGATATTTCTAGAGAGTGGGGGAAAGGGAAGAATGTATTCCTTGTGAGTATTGTCATTGGTGATATTGAGAAATCAAGTTTAGAAAGTTCAGAAAAGATTTAAGAAACACATTGATAAATGGTCCATTGGAATGTACCATGTTTTTTGGACTATAAGACGCACTGGTGTATAAGACACAATGATTTTGAAGAGGTAAGTAAGAAAAAAAAAGTTTTTGTCTTCCCCAGTCCCCAGGAACACTCTCCAGGCTTCAGTGGGGCTGGGGAAAGACAAAAAAGCCCCCATTTTTGGTGAAAAATGGCTTGTTTTTTCGCCCATTTTTCACAAAAATGGGATGCGGGGGTGGGGCTTCAGGAGGCAAAAAATGGCTGTATTCGGTGTATAAGACGCACCAAAAATTTTCATGCTCTTTTAGGGGTGAAAAAGGTGCGTCTTATACTCCGAAAAATACGGTATTTACAAATTAGGAATGGAATGGAGAAATCCAAGAAGATGTCACCTTGACTAATTGCAAGCTATAAAAGGGGAAAGGCTTTTTCTTTAGCTCTTCTTTGAAGAACGAGGGGATATTTCTGTCTAAGGTGCAGAAGATCCAGACTGAAGTAATCTAAAAACATTTATGCCATAATAAACTCCTTGGCCTTTACGGTGCCTGAGGATGCAGTTGTTTTAGCCCAATAGACTAATCAGCTGTTTTTCTAGAAACTGTCCCACATCTGATTTTTTAGGATTTACATTGAGTCTGGAAGACAGCTGCTGTCATGGTTGAGGCCTGGCTCACTTTGAAAACCCCGCTTACAGCCAGACAAGAAGAATGAGGGAGGGAATAGATTGGGATGCAGGGGAGGCATAATGGGAGGGAAATGATTGGAACGAGCACTGACTTGGAGCCTGAGAACCAAGGTCATCTGCAGAGAAAGTCTATTAGGCGGCGAGTCCATTACCCAAACAAACTCTCATGGCCTTCAGAAAAGCTGTTAAAACCTGGCTGTTCTGGCAGGCCTGGGGCTGTTGACCTTATCCTTAAGGTCCAGCCCTGATCAGAAATGTATGCGTGTTGGGAATTTTTAAATTATTCTTTTATTTTGCTTCTCTTTTTTTTCTTTTTTTCTTTCTTTGTAAGCCGCTCGGAATCCTCCGGGATTGGGCGGCCTAGAAATTTAACAAATAAATAAATAATAAATAAATAAACTGAACTGAACTGAACTGACCATACTGATTGGATGGAATAAAGGAGAACGTTTAACTACAGTATGCTGTTTGCTCACGAAAACATTAATATTTGCTACTTCTGCATCCGTATTGGCTCAGCAAATTATACTCTTGGTAATAAAAATGTCCCAGGAGTCTCTATTTGCTGCATGAACCATGTGGGACGATTGGCAGATGCAAAATATCAGGCAATTTATCAATTAATTTTTTTATTATGGTCACAGACCAGCACATATCTTCTGAATACTATCCCAAATTACAGTTGGTCTCTTTTTTCCTTAGTGCGCTATCGTGTCTTTTCTATGGATCACAACATGCACAGGATGGACAAAACTGTGATTGTCGAGTTTAAGGTGAGAATGGTGTCTGCAATCCTGTGTGATTAGTATAGTCCCCTGAACAAGAAGTGGTTGTTGTTGATTCTCCTTGTAATCTAGTGCCCCACCTCGGTGGATTGCATTTGATCTCTATATTATGTCATCACATAGAAAATCTAGTATTCCAGCTGGGGTTTGATGTTACAGAATGCACAGGAAATAATATGCAACATGCATTTTTTCAACACACCTGTGTTTTATTTCCTCGTGCCCAGACACCACAAGGCATTGTTGTCAGTTCGAATCCAGTCAACCCATCTTCAGCCTTGATCCGGCCTTACAATTTACCAGAGCTTGTCAGGTAATTTAACATGGATATTGTCATAAGGCGACCTGGTTTGAAACTAAGCTGAAACTCTGATGGGGAAAAAAAGACATCCATCTATTAAAGATTGGGTATAGAATAAAGCTCTATTGTAGGTTCCCTTTTAGCTTGCTTTTTAGATTGGTTATTAAAGTAAGAAAAATCCATGTTTGATATTTTCCATTTGTCCATCACATTTCTATTTCCTCTTGTTTTTTGGAGAGCCTGGAGCATCACAGGTGGAGCTATGATGTTATTTGTATGGCAATTCCGTGAAATTGAGTGGACAAATAATAAATACAATTTCATCACCACCATTTAAGTTCAATGAGTAAGAAGAAATTTGTGACAGAAGTAAGAGTCACATTTCAGCTTCCACAAATGTGAAACTGAAAATTTCTGAATCAGGCACTTTCTTTTAAACTTATTCTCCATGATCCTATTAATATCAAGAAATGGCCTTGGATCCCTAGTTCATATCATGTTGCCTTGCCTTCAGAAGTTGTGGGTGGGAGACAGGAAGGGGAAGTAGAGAAGAGAAGGATGACAGAGGGAAGAAAGGAGGTAGGGAGGAGGAGGAGAGAGGGAAAGGAAAGGATCGGGTCAGTGGTGGGTTTCAAATTTTTTTAGAACCTCTTCTGTAGGTGTGGCCTGCTTTGTGGGAGTGGCCTGCTGGCCATGTGACCAGGTGGGAGTGGCTTGGCAGTCATGTGACTGGGTGGGCATAGCCAACGTAAAATGTGGTGAAACTCACTTAACAACGCTCTTGCTTAGCAACCAAAATGTTGGCTCAGAAACTCTGGCATTTGAAGCCCGCAAGTCTTAAAGCTGTCAAGTTACAAGACCCTTGCACCCCTAACCCTTTAGAAAAAAACCCCCAGGGGTGTTCAAACTTGACAGCTTTAAGACTTGTGGACTTCAACTCCCAGAATTCCTCCTCTTGCTGTTCATCTTGATGATTTGCAGACGGGCAGGGGGAGGGAGGTAGAACCGGTTCTAAATGACACTGTAGATTTGTGGAACCTCTTCTATAGAAGAGGTTAGAACTGGCAGGAACCCACCCCTGGATAGCATACAAATATGGTGTATGGAGAGCAGAAGAGCCAATAATCGTTCTTGGGGGTTGATGGTAAGACAAATTGACGTAAATATTTAACAATACAAAATAATGTTGGTTATGTAACAGTATACGTGTGGTTATTGGTATGAAAATGAAAAAAATAAAAAACTTTTTTTTTAAAAAAAAGAAGTTGTGGGTGCTCCAATGTGGAAGGTTTTCAAGAAGAGATTGGACATCCATTTGTCTGGAATGGTATCGGGTCTTCTGCTTAAATAGAGAGTTGGACTAGAAGATTTTCAAAGTCCCTTCTAACTCTTGTTATACTTTATTTATTGTCGTAAATCGATTGCAAAGTGAAAGCAATGAAAAATCTCTTCTTTTTTCTTTCTATAGTTTGGGAACCTGGAAGGCTGTGGCCAAATATGAGCATTCCCCAGAGGAGAGCTATACTGCACTTTTTGATGTCAGAGAATATGGTAAGAAGAAGGATCATTTCTGTTCAACAAATCCAGTTCCTGATCCTGGGGTTTTATCGATTTTATCTCTAAAAGCCTTTTCCTGTCATTTGTAAAAGTGGAAATGGCTGCTATGATCTTGCCTGGAAAGTTGTGAGAACCAATTTGGCCTAGCGGTAAAGGTACCAGGCTAGCAGTGGTGGGATTCAAATAATTTAACAACCGGTCCTCTGCCCTAATGACCAGCTGGGTAGGCGTGGCTTGGTGGTCTTGTGACTGGGTGGGTGTGACCAACTCAAGGTCACTCATGTCGATGGGCGTTTCGCCTTAGCTGTTACAATGGAATAAGTGTGAACTGGAGAGGCAGTTTCTGTAAGCAGGGCAGTAAAGATTAGGCTAGAAACAACACCAGAAGGTTTCCTTCCTGCCTTCCTTACAGATTAGCCCTCTAAAGTGGGGAAAAATCAAAAGGAGATTTCTTCCAACAACCGGTTCTCTGAACTGCTTAGAAAGTTACCAACCGGTTCTCCCGAATAGGTGCGAACCGGCTGAATCCCACCACTGCAGGATAGAAACCGGGAGTGTGAGCTCTAGTACTGTCTTAGCCATGAAAGCCTGCTGGATGGCTTGGCCAGTCATTCCTTCTCAGCTCTGTCCACTTCACAGGGTTGTTGGGAGGTATGTGGCCTCCTGCCACATACCTCCCGACGACCCATAAGATCTCACAGACTGGGCCTCCTTCGGGTACCGTCGACCGGACAATGCCGGTTGGCGACTACTTGGGGGAGGGCTTTCTCTGTAGCTGCCCCAGCCCTGTGGAACAATCTACCTGTAGAGATCCGGACCCTTTCCACTCTCTCTGCCTTCCGGAAAGCCACTAAAACCTGGCTGTTCCGGCAGGCCTGGGGCTGTTGACCCCAAAATACGGTCCAGCCCCATCTAGAATGGAGTGCCTGGTGTGTTGTTTTTAAAAAAATCTATCTTTTCTTTCCTGTATTTTATTTTTTGATTTTGTTTTTGTATTATAAGCCGCCCGGAGTTCTACGGGATTCGGCGGCATATAAATGTTATTGAACTCGAAACTCGAAATAGGAGGAGAAAGATATCTCGGATATGTTCACTGGCCTTGAGTTATTTGTAAAAATAATAAAGGTGTGATATAAATAAATAAATAATAAAATATATTAAATAATATTGAGTAAATGCATCTTCCTGCCAGTGCTAGACTTCTACCCTTTCGCCTGTTTCTTTCTCTGTAGTATTGCCAAGCTTTGAAGTTCAACTGCAACCATCAGAGAAGTTTCTTTACATTGACGGCGAAACAGATTTCGGCCTGACTATCACTGCAACGTATGCTTGTTTACAACTATGAGTAGCTAAAGAAATTTATTTTGGCACTGGGTAGCATCTGCATGAATGGGTCATAATTTGGGTCATAATATTCAGAAAAAAAATATAATTTGGTGAACTAGTCCTGATCGGAACACATTTACTTGAAATGTATTTCAAAAATACAATATTCATAATATTAAAAAAATAGTCTTTAGACTTTATTTGGCTTTATTAGTCTGACTACTTAGGATACCAAACCCCATTATCACTTATAGCGTTAACACTGCATCTTAGGGTAGGGTGGTCGTGGCACGACAAAACCGCGGTCCACTAAAGCGCGCCCGATTAAAGCGCGTACCTGAGGTCATCAGCAGCGCGACAAATACGACCGCGGAGAAAAAAGGACGCTTTAAAAAGCGCTTTTAAAGCAAGCCGATTCACGTAAAGGTAAGGGTTAGGTTTAGGTTTAGGGTTAGGATTAGGTTAAGGGTTAGTGTTAGGTTTAGGGTTACGTTAAGCGTTAGGGTTAGGTTTAGGGTTAGGTTAAGGGTTAGCATTAGGTTTAATGTTAGGTTAAGGGTTAGGTTTAGGGTTAGGTTTAGGGTTAGGTTAAGGGTTAGGTTTAGGGTTAGGTTTAGGGTTAGGTTTGGGGGAGTTAGGGTAAGGTTTTCGCGTTAATGTTAACTTTACCGCTCACAGCGTGATGTTTTCGTCGCGCTGTGATGACATCAGGTACGCGCTTTCGTCGACCACGCTTTAGTCTACCGCGGTTTTGTGGTGGAACCAGGGTGGTAGCCCTGTTTATAGAAATGATCAGAGGGAGAGTAATCAAATTCATTTTTCAGGGAAATTATAATAATAATAAAAATGTCCTAATGCCATTTTCCCATTATTTAGGAAATTACAAATAGGTTCCTTTCAGCAAACTCTTAGTTATTTTAATGGCTGATTTCAATTGTATTAAGGCTTTTACTTGTGGTGTGTTTTCTACTCTATACTTTTCATTTTTTGCGAGCCATTTTGTGAGTGTTGGAATGGAGGGAAACGTGTAATTTAGAAATCAGAAAATAAAATAGGTAGAAGGACGAAGGAACTGAACATATCCTTCCGGCCACCCTCAAGTTCTGTTTTCCCCTCCCCAGCTTTAGCATCAGAAGTGACAAAGGCTTGGAGGAAAATGCCTGAAGAAGCAGAGCTGAGAAAATAAGGAGCTGTGAGAAATAGGTCACTGATGCCCCCCTCTTGTGTTCAAAGAAGATCTGTGGGGAAAGCAAAGATGTATAATTGGCGTTTACTTTCATTGTGTCATTACAGGTACTTGTATGGAAAGAAAGTCGAAGGTGTGGCCTTTGTCCTCTTTGGAGTGAAAATAGATGGTAGCAAAAAGAGCATTCCAGACTCACTCACAAGAATTCCGGTAAAATGTAACAGGGGTGTTTGCATATGTAGGAGTGTGCTTGTGGGTTTGTGTGTCAGATCTACTAGAACCGGGATGGTGAACGTATGGCACGAGTGCCATGGGTGGCACGCGGAGCCATTTGTCACGGCACGTGAGGCGTTGCCCTGTCAGCCGGTCAGCGCGCATCGCACGCTGGCCAGCTGAGTTCAGTTTTTTTTAAAGCCATTTTTTGCCCTCCCCAGGCTCCAGAGGCTTTATAGGAGCCTGGAGAGGGCGGAAACAGCCTCTGCTGCCCCCCGGAGGCCCCCCGGAGGCTTCAGGAGCTTCCCTGAAGCCTCCAGAGCGCAAAAAAACCCGACCGTATGGGCAAACTGGAAGTTTTTGAACAGACTTCCGGTTTGCTCGTAGGGCCAGTTTAAGCCCTCTGGAGCCTTCAGGAGCCTTCCAGAGGCTTCCCTGAAGGCTCCGAGGACGAAAAACGACCCTACGAGCAAATTGGAAGTCATTTCTGGTTTGCTTGTAGGGCTGTCTGGAGGACTAAAAATAGCCCTACGAGCAAACCGGAAGTGACTTCCGGTTTGCTTCTAGGGTCGTTTTTAATCCTCCGGAGCCTTCAGGGAAGCCTCTGGAAGGCTCCTGAAGGCTCCAGCGGGCTTAAACTGGCCCTACGAGCAAACCGGAAGTCTGTTCCCAAACTTCCGGTTTGCCCATAGGACTGGTTTTTTGCACTCTGGATGCTTCAGGGAAGCTCCTGAAACCTCCAGAGGGCCTTCGGGGGGTGAGGGACTGTTTTCGCCCTCCCCAGGCTCCTATAAAGCCTCTGAAGCCTGGGGAGGATAAAAAAAGCATGCAAAAAATGGGGGGAGCACCTGTCATGCGCGCATGCACGCTGGGGGGGAGGGTCATGTATTGCATTATGGGTGCCGCACACCCATGCATGACCCCCCGTGCTCCCCCCGCTTATGGCTCATGAGCCATTGCTGTACTAGAACATTTTCACTAGAAGGCTAAGCTACCATTATTGTGGTTGGCTATAATAACAGAATTTTACAAGCCTGGTTGTGCTATAATTCCCTCTCCTTCGAATAATTTTTAAAAAATTTTTAAATTAACAAACAGGTAAAATACACACACACAAAACATAGACGTATGCCACATTTACACAATACAATACGAACAGGAGCTTCCTGTTCTTTCTAATAGTAATTATCAATCCGCTCACCTTATATTATTTCCCCTTTTATTGTATTTCATTGGGATTTCACCATTCTTAACCCTCTTATTTTACTCATAACTATTGTTTTTTGAGTTTTGTTATATTCCTTCATTGATTTTTGCTTCTTTCCTCCATCCATCCACACCATTTATCCCACATCTGGTAGAACTCTGATTCTTCTTTTCCCTGGATTTCTTTAGTTAGTTTGTCCATTTCAGCACAGTCCATACCCTTTCTTATTATTTCATCGTCGCTTGGAATTAATTTGTTTTTCCATTTCTGGGCAAAGGCAATCCTTGCCGCTGTAATATTATGTAGTATTAAATACTGGATTTCTTTTTTGTATTTCGCAGGCATAATTCCTAATAAAAAAAACCTTCAGGTTTCCATTCTATTTTAACCCCTGCTATTGCCTCCAGCCACTTTTTGATCCTTTTCCAAAACTTTAGGCTCCTCACAGGTCCATCATAAATGGTAATATGTTCTGTGTATTGATTCACATTTCCAACATTTTGGGGAGGTATTTGTTAAGATTTTAGCTAACCGTGTTGGTGCCAGGTGCTATTTGCAAAACATTTTGTACTGGTTTTCCTTGCATGCAACTGATAACATCATTTTTAAGTTTGTTCCCCAAAATTTTTCCCATTTGTCTAATTCAATATTATAGCCAAAATTCTGTGTCCATTTCATCATTTGTTCTTTCACAATTTCCTCTTCCATTTTATACTTCAGGAGGAATTTATATATTCTCCCTATCATCTTTCTATCTGGGCTTTGGATAATTTTATCCAATTCATGTGGTTCTGTTTCAATGTCATATAATTTAGTATCTTTATTGTATTTAGTTTTGATTTGGAGATAAGTTAGCCAGTCAACTTTCATGTTCTGATCTGCCAATTCTTCAACTGTTTTTAAATTTCCCTGTCTATCAATTAAGTCTCTGTATCTTAGCATTTTGTTCAAATCTATAAAATTTGGGTGAGTTTCTGTCGGTGATAGCCAATTCGGGATTTTCACATAGTGGATTTTTTTATTTATTTTGAGCCATTTTTGCAATAACACTCTTTGGATTAAATGATTTTGAAAGTATTTGTGCGTTTTATTTTTATCATCCCATAGGAATGTATGCCAGCCTGCTTGCAGATCATGCCCCTTTAAGGTCAAAATTCTTTTATTCTTTAGTTCTATCCAATCCGTCACCAATGTTATTGTTACCACAGATGTGTATAAATCTCAATTTCGTAATGCTAAGCGTCCCCTCTCCTTGCTGTCTTGCATTGACTATAGTTTAATCCTCACTTTTCGTCCCTGCCAAATGAACCTAGTGGTTATTTTGTTTAATTCTTGAAAGAATTTTTTACCTGGATTAATAGGTGCGGCTTGCAACAGAAATAGGATTCTTGGTAAAATATTCATTTTAATTATCCTTCAAATAATTCAGTGAATAAGGGAGTGTGTGCCCGAGTCTCTTTTGAATGTTATCTGCATATTCTGGACTTTAAACCAGTGGTGAAATTCAATTTTTTTTACTACCTTTTCTGTGGGTGTGGCTTGGTGGGCATGGCAGGGGAAGGATATTGCAAAATCTCCATTCCCACTCCACTCTGGGGCCAGCCAGTGGTGGTATTTGCCAGTTCTCCGAACTACTCAAAATTTCCGCTACCGGTTCTCCAGAACCTGTCAGAACGTGCTGAATTTCACCGCTGCTTAAAACATATTTATTTCTTGCTGCTTTGGCCAAAGAGCTTGCATTATTTCCATCAAGGTCATCTTCCTTATTCTACATTGTGGCAGAGCATTTGATTTCCTTCCTTATTTTTTACTTATTTTTCATTTATTTTCAGATTATTGATGGAGATGGGGAAGCAAAACTACAAAGACGCAAACTACGTTCTCGATTTCAAGATCTCAATCAGCTTGTTGGGCATACTCTGTATGTATCTGTAACAGTGATAACAGAATCAGGTGAGCAGTGGTGGGAGAAGGGTATGTTGTTTCTTTGAATACAAACATATTACACTTTAAAAAAGTAACAGACTACAATTTTAAATACCAGGGATTGAAAACAACTAAATAAAAGAAAACAAACCATCACCAGAATACATGTGACTTGGCTTTTAAATCCTCTCCTTTCACAATGATTATTCACCTTTATCCCACAAAAATCCACAATATTATTGTGGATAAATGTCTCTTAATTGACTCTAATTGTTTAGTCATCAAAACTTTCCAAATTAGATTAAAAGGGATGTTCTATCTAAAATGTTGCCCTGTATGAACTGTATCTATTAGTTTTTTCAATTAAAATTGTTTCTAATTATTTGAAGTGTTGGGCCTAAATTTGGAATATTAATGTCCTTCTCTTCCTGGGCTATACATGTGCTTCCTGAAACCAGAATCAATCCGATATTGTCTTTGTTTCTAATACTTTCACTGTCTTCTTGAAACACCAATAAAACATTTGTGAAATTAGTATGGCAGGTGGCATAACAGATCTTATTTATTTCTGTAAAAATTGATCAAAATTGTGGGTTTTGGGCAATGCTAACAGATGTGTCAGTTTGTATAATTATTATATTGTCCTCAACTTTTTTTCCCCAAAAAATTGGAGTACGATATGAATATTTTTTTTATAATTCTTCTACAGTAAGGTAAAGGTTTCTTCCTCCATAAAGCTTTCCATTTCATATGATTGACATGATTCTTTGGTATTTGCCTTTAGTTCAGAAATTATTGTTTCAAAGTCAGTCTCTTTTTTTATTTTTTCATCGTTAACAAATGATAGAGCCTGTACATATTTAGTCCTGAAGCATTAAATCTCTATTTCTCTTTATCAGAAATCATTTCTCCATTTATAAATCAGTCCTATATACGTTTGCATTTGTTCATCTTATTGCTCTAAAATCTCTGGAAAATATTGAACTTCTATCAGGGGCATAATTGGAGAAAAGTTACGGTGATAATATTTCACATGACTTTTGTCAAATTTCAATTTCCAATTTCAATTTTTTGGGTCAGTTTACTTCAAGCAGTTTTAAATCTATAATCTCGTGAGGAATTATATCCAGGCTTTGTTTCTGAAGCATTTTAAGGGAAACGTATGTCTAGTCACAAAGCCACAAAATAAAACAATATATTAATATATCCCAATCCACATCTTCTGAAGTTTTAATATGCCAATTTTCTATTTATAAATGATCATTTGCCACATTATTTTCCCTAATTTCTTAAGACCATTTTCATGACAGGATAATAAAACTTACAACCAGGACATAGTATGATGCAACATTGTTTTCTAGAAAAAAAGGGGGGTACGGAGAGAGGAAACATTGAGAGAGAACTTGCAAAGCGTGAAAGTACGGGGTTTATTAGGTTTGAAACTAATAGTGCTTCAAAATCTTTGCATGATTTTTTTCTTGAATTTCTCAGTTTTATTTTCTATTTTAAGTTGCATTCCTTCTTTCTGTTTTGCAGGCAGTGATATGGTAGTGACTGAGAAAAGCGGCATTCACATCGTGACATCTCCCTATCAGATCTCCTTCAGAAAAACCCCCCAATATTTCAAGCCAGGAATGCCGTATGAACTGACGGTAATAGAAATCGAAGTCTCCTGTTTTGTCAAAGAACCACCTTAGCAATATCTTCCTCCACTTTATTGGGCTTCTGAAGATCTGTCTAGATTTGGTTGTTCGAGATGCATGTGAAGGCTTCAGCTTACCTCGGGGTTGACTCTGCCTTTGTAAATTGATTGATTGATTGGTATTTGCACATTGGATGTTTTGCTGTAATGTGTCCGCATAGAACTTACAGTATAAATGGCAAAAAAGCTTTAGTAAATCAATTTCTAAGTGGCCTGGAGTCACTGAGTCACCTGGGCAGCCATATAAATCTTTTTAATAAATAATAGCTGAATAAGCTGATTTAGATTCAGAGGAAGCTGCCATGTTCCATGCTGAATCACCTCTTCTGGATTGTTTTAGGTGTATGTTACCAACCCCGATGGCTCACCAGCTGCTAATGTACCAGTGATATCAGAGGACATTCGTTCTGAGGGAACCACTTTGAGCGATGGGACTGCTAAACTCATCCTGAACACACAACTGAACATTCAAAGCCTACCGATCACTGTAAGTCACTCTGACATTCTGTTCAATCCCACTCAGTGTGCTGATGAGAGAGGGAATGTCGCAAGGAGGGAGATTCCCAGGAGGGAGGGGGGCATTGCAGAGGAGTAAGTGGCAACTCAGTCCGGATGCTTTGTGTGAGAGAAATAGGGTGAAGACAGCCCCTCCCTAATAGTTCTCAGAGTATATTGTAGATACAGATAGAAGACACCTCGGTCTGACAAGATTTTGTCTATAGGTTTGAAAGCAATAGAGAACTCAACTTGGGAAAAGTGTTCTTCTTGGTTTTGGGCCTGACATCTATGTTGGAACATGGGCCCATCACAGTCTGGTGTGCAAATTGTGCACCACCCAATGGAATGACCCGAAGAGAAGATTGTCAGTGACATAAACTCACCCGCTTTGCCCCTACACAGTCAGACTCTGAGAGCAGAGACAGTCCTAGCATTGTGGAATTCTGCCCAATGGCACCTTGGATGCCAGCAGCAGCTCTGCTGTGGCTCAAGAGGGAACAAGGGGTGAAATATGTTGGCTGTGCTGCAAACTCTGTTTTTATGCACTTTTGCAGGACAATCCACGCAACTATGACAAGCAAAGAAAGAAATATATTCTGTGAAGCCCCTATGCACATTGTGTCACCCGAGAGTCATCTTAGCTAGGAATGGAGACATTATGTCTGTCTGTTAGAGCAAGGGAGATTGTGTGGTCTGGTGAGATCTATAAAAAGGAAGGAAGGTGGGGAAATAAATGGCCTCGGGCAGCTCCTAATACAGTTTGTTTTTTAAGGGAAAACAAATAGAAAATATACCCCATGGATAAATGCCCCTGAAAATAAAGCGATTTCTTCTGTTTTCTCAGTATTTCTCAGTATTAAGAAGTAGTGATACTCTTTCACGGGAACAGTGATTCTTGCAAGTCCCCAATTGGGTTTGGCATTAAATATCCCATTTGTTCTTTGTAGCCAGTTCGTCAGCCTATCTGACCCTCAGGCTGCAACTCACTTTGCAATTGTTTTATTCAATAGCTATGCCCACTCCCCAAATCCCAATTACAATATAGAATTTGCTACACTCATAGTAACACAGAGCTCTTTTTTATCCTAACGATGCAGGATCTCAGATATAACAGGATCTCAGATATTTTTTTAATGAAAACAGGATGCTAGTCAGGTCCATTCTAGCCATTACTGTATTCTTTCAGCAGTCTGCATGTGGACATCACTCAATGCCAGCCTTAAAAGGAGTCACAGTTGCTTCCTAATTAGATTACTGCTTCATATTTACCCTGTCTAGGTTAGAACCAACCGTGGAGACCTCCCAAGAGAACGCCAGGCAACCAGGTCCATGACAGCCACAGCCTACCAAACGCAGGGAGGATCTGGAAACTATCTTCATGTAGCCATTACATCTACAGAGATTAAGCCCGGAGATAATTTACCTGTCAATTTCAATGTGAGGGGCGATGCAAATTCATTGAACCAGATCAAGTATTTCACATACCTTGTAAGTATTATAGACCTGGAGGAAATCCAAGAGCTGTATTTCAATTCATATTGCAGCCTTGAAGCCACTGGCTTCATCTACCATTTCTAACCATTCCATTAACCAGTATTTGTTCACCCTCAGATATTGACCAAAGGGAAGATTTTCAAGGTTGGCAGGCAACCCAAGGGAGATGGGCAGAATCTGGTAACCATGACTCTGCGTATCACACCAGATCTCATCCCTTCCTTCCGGTTTCTGGCTTACTACCTCGTGGGAAACAGTGAAATTGTGGCTGACTCTGTCTGGGTGGACGTGAAGGATACCTGCATGGGAACGGTAAGTCAGCCTTCCCAGTCGCTTTCTTAGCAGTCATGGGAAACACCTTATTATAGCTGCATCAGAACTGCACCAGAATTGGAGCATAAATCCAATTTTAAGCATTTAAAGCATTTAAATTGTATTTTCCCAAAACATTTATTTCAATTCATACGTGGACGATACTCAATTGTATCTGTCCACCCCGTGCCAACTCAATGAAGCGGTGGACGTGATGAACCGAGGTCTTGAGGCCGTTATGGACTGGATGAGGGCTAACAAGCTTGTACTCAACCCGGAGAAGACCGAGTGGCTGTTGTGCTTTCCTCCCAATAATTCAATCACTGTTCCATCGCTCAGGCTGGGGGGTCAAACTTTATACCCCTCAGAGAGGGTTCGCAACTTGGGAGTCCTCCTGGACCCACAGCTGACTTTTGACCAACATTTGACGGCTGTGACCAGGGGGGCATTTGCCCAGGTCCACCTGGTGCGCCAGTTGCGACCCTACCCGAACCGGGAGGCCCTCACAACAGTCACTCGGGCCCTTGTGACCTCTAGGCTGGAATACTGCAATGTGCTCTACATGGGGCAGCCCTTGAAGAGCATCCGGCGACTTCAGCTAGTCCAGAACGCAGCCGCGCGAGTGATTGTGGGTGCACCTCAGTTCACCCACATAACACCTATCCTCCGCGAGCTGCGCTGGCTACCTGTTGATCTCCGGGTGCGCTTCAAGGTGCTACTTATCACTCATAAAGCCCTTCATGGTAGTGGGTCTGCGTACTTGAGAGACCGCCTCCTGCCAATTACCTCCCTGCGACCAATTAGATCACATAGATTAGGCCTCCTCTGAGTTCCATCTGCCAGTCAGTGCCGACTGGCAACTACACGGAGGAGAGCCTTTTCAGTAGTAGCTCCGACCCTTTGGAACGATCTCCCTGTGGAGACTCATACCCTCACCACCATCCAGACCTTCCGCACAGCCCTTAAGACCTGGCTGTTCCGACAGGCCTGGGGACAAAGATAACTGTCCCCACCCGAATGATGAATGAATGTTGCTTACTATTTTATTTCTGTGTATTGTTGTGTCTATTGTCTGTATACCGCCCCCCCCCTTATTTTATGTAAGCCGCCCTGAGTCCCCTCAGGGAAAAGGGCGGCCTATAAGCATTAATAAATACCTAAAATACCTAAAATTCAGACAGAGAAAGTCAACCATTTTTCCTTGAATTGGCATTTTTCCTGTCTGTTAGATATTTGAGCTGTTCTTTGCTTTGTGTAAACAGTTGGTTGTGAAAGGAGCATCTTCCAGAGACAATCAAATACAAAAGCCAGGAAATCCAATGAAAATCAAATTGGAAGGGGATCCAGGTGCTCGTGTTGGTCTTGTGGCTGTGGACAAAGCAGTATATGTTCTCAATAATGAGTATAAGATTAGCCAAACTAAGGTAAGGCCAGAAACTTCTTAAGCTACAAACAGCTTTCAGAGGTTTTCCAACTTATAGTACAGAAGAGGAACATTTTTTTTCTTTGATGTGCACTAGATATGGGACACAATAGAAAAGAGTGACTTTGGCTGCACAGCTGGGAGCGGCCAGAACAATCTGGGTGTCTTTGAAGATGCTGGACTGACTCTGACAACTAGCACTAATCTCAACACCAAACAAAGATCAGGTATTTGGGGGATGGGTGTTAAAGTCTGGGAGATGACAGAGGTTTTCCGATCCATTTATATAGCAATAGCAATAGCAGTAGACTTATATACCGCTTCATAGGCCTTTCAGGCCTCTCTAAGCGGTTTACAGAGAGTCAGCATATTGCCCCCAACAATCTGGGTCCTCATTTTACCCACCTCGGAAGGATGGAAGGCTGAGTCAACCCTGAGCCGGTGAGATTTGAACCGCTGACCTGCTGATCTAGCAGTAGCCTGCAGTGCTGCTTTTTAACCACTGCGCCACCTTGGCTCTTTAGAAGCCAAGAGAAGAGCATTTGCTCCATCAAATACTACTAGCATCATATGGGAATCAGTTCACAAGTCCTAAAGCAAATAGTTAAGGCTCACTGCAGAGTCACTTGGTTGAGATGGGCAGTTTAGAAAAAAAGAAAGAAAAGAAAGAAAAGAAAGAAAAGAAAGAAAAGAAAGAAAAGAAAGAAAAGAAAGAAAAGAAAGAAAAGAAAGAAAAGAAAGAAAAGAAAGAAAAGAAAGAAAAGAAAGAAAAGAAAGAAAAGAAAGAAAAGAAAGAAAAGAAAGAAAGAAAAGAAAAATAATGTATAGCAGAAGAAACTCCAGTAGAAAAAAAATTCACTCATATCTATGCATTTCAGAAAGGAGGAAAAATGATGAGTCATACATAAGCCTATTATGTCCAGGCATCCTACTTTATTCCTATGGTTTCAGGAGGCACTGGTATTTTCCTGCTTTTTCCTATCATTTTATTTCAAGGGTGGGGGGAGACTTCAGCCAAACATGAAAAAGCTGGAGATGCTCTTTGGCCTTCAACTGTGAGCCCTTCAACTCAGACCCAATGAAGAGTTGAGCTATGCTTTCTTCCTCACTGCAGCTTCCCAGCACTAAAGTGAACTTTCTAGGAGCTGCTTTGGATCTGTTAGATATAGATCTAATTAACACACGATTAAGGCTTCAGACTGCATTCCCAATCTATTTCAAATGGGAGAAAGTCCCATAGAAGGCAGTAGAACAGTAAACAGTTCCCTTACTGTAAACAGAATGTAAACTTAATCTTCACAGGGATTAGCGCTGAAAGTTATCTTCTTACTTTAAAGAATAATTGTTTCTGCCTCTTCTCCCCTGCCTCGTTCAGATGCAAAGTGTCCTGAGCCTGCCAATCGGAGGCGTCGCAGCTCTGTTTTGCTGCTTGACAGCAAGGCAAACAAAGGTATGTGGCAAATAATGAAGTTTCTGTTTACTCTGAGGTAAAAGAATAAAACTGCAGTCCATTTGCATTTATTGAATCAGTCGGGAAATGGGCAAAGGAATGGAGGCAGATTATCCTTCTTTCCCTTGTTTCTCAAGCAAGAGGGTAGAAAATTGATATTCTCTATGAGATAGGATCATCCTTAACTTATCAACAACTTTGCGTGCTTGAATTCTGAGTGCAGTGGGGGGGGGAGTACTTAAATGGCCCAATTGATTACGCAGAAATAGAATATAGAATGTAACTGGTTCCAGCTAAAGAGATTACATTTGAGAGACAAAATTTTTAAGCATTGTTTTTTTAGCATTCTCGGATCGCAGCGTTGATCAGGGATTGTTCTTGGTGAGGAGGAAGCAAGCAATGGCCAGTGAACTACAAGCAGCCCCCAACCCAGGAACATCTGTGGGGATGCCTGCATATCAACCTGGCAGTCCCAACTGAACAACCCTTTTATATGTATGGGCCTTCAGCCATCCCCTTCCTAAAGACATCCATGTCCATGTTATGAGTCACCAGGACCATAAAGAACAACACAGAACACCCAGAACTGATGTCCTTTGTTTCAGGAGAAAGCTAGGAATAAATGTCTTTAAGCGTATAGTTAGCTTAAGACACAGATTATGGATTTATAAATGTAACTTTAAAAATGAAACATTCAGAATGTTAAAACAATTCTGCCTCCCCCGTACTTATAATTATTCGCTTTGTTTTTAAAAATAATAAAGAATACAAAGTAAAAGGAGAGAGATCAGAGAGAGTACCCAGAGAGAGATCCGTAAACCTCCAGTGAATGGGGCCAGAATTTAGTGGCCAAAGACATGTTCTGTATGCAGGTGTTGAACTGGAAGTCTTCAGGGCACATTCCGTCCACAGGAGCCTTGGGGGTAAACACTGGAAGCCTCCAGAAGTTCTCCTCCTATGATTACTTTTGCCTGTTATGCGAGGGGGAGAATTTTTGTTGAAGAATAATTGTATTAAGCGTTTTTAATTTCAATTACCGTATATACTCGAGTATAGGCCGACCCGAATATAAGCCAAGGCACCTAATTTTACCACAAAAAATGGAAAAGTTATTGACTCGAGTATAAGCCTAGGGTGGGAAATGCAGCAGCTACCGATAAATTTCAAAAATAAAAATAGATACCAATAATGCCATTGCCCATTGAATAACATATACAGCCTGCCTGTGCCCATTAAATATACAGTAGCCATTGTAAACATTTGCTCTGCATAACAAATTATTATCACACAATACCGGTGTATTCAATGAAATACTTCACTCACCTCATGATGCTGATGTCCCGCTGTGATGATGATGTCCCGCCTCCTATGACACACGGCACAGTGATTCCTATCATTGGATCACTGTACCAGAGGAGGTGGGACATTGCTATGTGGCTGCTTGCCATAACAAGGAGGAGGTGGGACATCGTTGCAAAGCGGCAGGAGGGGGAGGAAGGGGAATCGTAAGACAGCCCTGCATTACATTAGAACGTGAGGAGGGGAGATGGTGCGGTGCACGCTGCGCGGCAAACTGACACAGAGGGAGGGGAAACTCAGGGGCGCCGGGCCATTCACGAGCGTCACCCAGCGGCATGGCCCCGCCCCTTTTTCTCCTCCATTTCGGGCAAATTTTTCACTGACTCGAGTATAAGCCGAGGCGGCTTTTTTCAGCTCAAAAAGTGGGCTGAAAAACTAGGCTTATACTTGAGTATATACAGTACACTGAAATACAAACTAAGTGAAACGAATTGGGTTTCTCCTTGGTCTGCCCAGTAGTTTTTAGGAGCGTCCCCCTCTCCCCGCATGCCGTTCAAAGGCCAAGGGGAGCTCCGAGCCTGGAAGAGGTTGCCCAGGGTCAATGCAGAACAACCAGCGCCATGAGAAGCTGGCCATGCCTTCTCAGCTAGAAATGAATTGGCGGCTGGACTGGGGCCATTATCTTCCTCAAGCACACCCCAATCCCTTCTCCTGCCCAATGGACCGAAACAAGCCGCATACTCGGGAACTGTCATTTGGACTCTTCCGTTTGCAAGGTTGCGGGACGGCTGGGTTGGAAGAAGGGGGGAAACTAAAGAAAAGCCCATGTTTTTTTCCAGGAGCTGGGGATGGCTTACTGAAGCCTCCTGGTAGAATAGGAGCCAAGGTGGCGCAGTGGTTAAATGCAGCACTGCAGGCTACTGCTAGATCAGCAGTTCAGCGGTTCAAATCTCACCGGCTCAGGGTTGACTCAGCCTTCCATCCTTCCGAGGTGGGTAAAATGAGGACCCAGATTGTTGGGGGCAATATGCTGACTCTCTGTAAACCGCTTAGAGAGGGCTGAAAGCCCTATGAAGCGGTATATAAGTCTACTGCTATTGCTATTGCTATAATATGGCACCTAGAATGCTCTATTTAAGGGGTACAGATACACTGCAACATCTGATTGGTTTCCAAAAACAGAAGACAAGTTTGAATGTTCTGGCAAAAGTGCAGATACAGTAATAAGCCATACATTTTATGAAAATGACAGTCCTTAGTAACTACAGTAGTGAAAAGTCAAAGGATGTTCAGCTGTTCCTGGCAGCTCTCTGGGTACAAGACAAACAACTAACTCCTTTGAATATTTTATTTAGCAATAGCAATAGCAGTAGCAGTTAGACTTATATACCGCTTCATAGGGCTTTCAGCCCTCTCTAAGCGGTTTACAGAGTCAGCATATCGCCCCCAAACAACAATCCGGGTCCTCATTTCACCCACCTCGGAAGGATGGAAGGCTGAGTCAACCTTGAGCCGGTGAGATTTGAACCGCTGAACTGCAGCTAACAGTCAGCTGAAGTGGCCTGCAGTACTGCACCCTAACCACTGCTTTCATATTGTAGAATGAAAATGAGGCCTTTAGTTATATTAGATGAAACATTTGAGACGGCAAATATTATTTGAAGATGCAGATGTTAAAACACTTGTAACCAAACGACATGCTGCATGTGATGATGGTAGTTTTTCTTCTTTTTTGTGTTTTTTTCCCTTCCCCCCCCTTTTTTTTAACCCTAGGTTATTGTGGCGTCTATTAAATATATAACAGAGAGATATGGGGTGTGTGTATGGGGGGAAATGTAGTAGGGATGGATTGCTACAGGCAGGGGAGTAAGAAACGATACGAAACCAAAAACTATTTAATGAAACAACGAATGTATAAGAATGATAAAGGTTAAAGCACCTGTAATCAAATGACATACTGTATGGGATGATGGGTTTTCTTTTCTTTTTTTTTCTTTTCCCTCTGCCTTTCTTTTTCTATTGTTATGTGATTATGTTGTCTATGTAACAAAAATAAAATAAAAATTCCTAAAAAAAAAGAAAAAAAGAACCGCCGAACTGCAGATAGCAGTCAGCTGAAGTGGCCTGCAGTACTGCACTCTAACCACTGCGCCACCTCGGCTCAGATATTCATTGTCCCTTGTTTCCCTTTATGCCTATGACTGTGAGAAATAGGATTGTCTAATGTTTCACAATTTTTGTATATTTTAGCGGCGGAGTTTCAGAATGACGACCTGCGTAAATGTTGTGAAGATGGCATGCACGAGAACCCCATGGGGTACAGTTGTGAAAGGCGTGCAAGATACATCCAGGAGGGAGAGGCTTGTAAAGCCGCCTTCCTTCACTGCTGTAACTACATCAAAACGACCCGAGATGAAAAAGTACAGGATTCTGAGTTGATTCTGGCTAGAAGTAAGTAGCAGGTTCTGGGTTTATTGAAAGAAAGGAACATTTAATTCACCAATGCCTGGAAAACGTGGCAACCTTTTGGTTCCGCTAAAGCAGCTTTTGGGGAGGTCTCAGCGGTTGAAGAAAGCTTTTGGTGAGAAATGATTTTGAGGGCTTGTTGAGTGAAAGTGGTGGCAATATAGATCTATCTTTGGTGGTAGTTTAATGGTAGACTGCTTCAATTTTATTCTAGCTGGAACAACGAACTATAAATTAAAAACTTGATTTAAAAAAAATTAGTTTGAAAATGATTTTTTTAAAAAGCTGAAGTAAAAAAGGTCAGGATGGCAATCTGTTCTGATCTCCCTCGTCCCACACCAACACACACTCCGAGCCAAAGATAAGTTACGGCATTTAATTAACAGACAGACAGGTCCTTGGCAGCAAACCGGCACACACAAGCTTGGGCAGCAATCCAGCACAGATAAGCTGTGGCAGCAATCCAGCCTGCCAGGCTCACAATAATGTTCTCCAACATTAGTTCCTGCATTGACTTCTGCAAAAGGGGCATGTGCACAAGCAGTCCTTTTATAGTCTGGAGAGGAGGCTAATGACCACCAGCTGAGTACAATCACCTCCTGTAATTACGTAATTGTTCCTTACGCCTATTATCTCTCTGGTGCCGGGCATCTAGGAACAACTTCCTTGGCTCCTCCCCACTGCTGACGTCCGGATCACTCTCCCTTGTCTCCTCCCCACTGGTCCAAGGCTCAGGCGCCTCCTGGTGGCCAACCAGCCTCTCTGCGCCCTGCTCAGAGTTGGAACCCTGTCCAGGGTCCTCCACATCCTCCAAAGCCAACTCATAGGGCCTCTCGCTGTCGGAGTCTGGCGACAGCTCCAACAGCTCCTGCCGGGCCACAACAGTAGGGTGTTGAAATTCTGCGTTTTTTCTATGTGAAAATGTGGGTGAACACTACTGAAGAAAAGAGGAGAAATAAGCATTGTGTCAATATTGCTATAGACTTACACTTTGAGGTAGCTACAAGATTGGGTGTGGATTAGAAACACATATGACCTTGATTTTCTTTTCCTTGATAGATAATTGTTTTTCTAGTTTTGGTTTTCTCTGTCTGACTGAAAATGAAATTATTTCTTAATTTCATTTAATGTATACATGTCAATCTAATAGAGAATGGAAAATAAGGATGGAAGAAATAGGTGGCTACAGAAACAATGATTAATTCTCCTCATGTCCTTGCTACTACATCTAATACTGCACGTGATGGAAGCAATCCCTATTGCCCTGCAGAGTGTCTCATTCTGAATAGCTTGAGTTTTGAAGAAGGAAACGTTGCACCATTGGGCCAGTTTGCATATCCAGAACTTTCTGGTAGAATAGCAAGCAAGGGAAAGTATACTTTGATTAACCAAAATACAGAAATACCTACTATTTTGCTATTTTTGAAAATAACAATCTAGTTAACTGTGGCTTATTTAATAAAATATTGTTAAAAACAGTATCTTATACCAACTTGCTTTCTGTTTTCCAGGTGATTTTGAAGATGAATTCTTTGGCGATGACAACATCATCTCAAGGTCTGATTTTCCCGAGAGTTGGTTGTGGCTAACGGAGATCCTGAATGCACCACCTAACAGTCAAGGGTATTTGAGTTCTTCTGTTTCTATTAGCCCATTTTCCAGTTGAAAGGAAAATCTAATGATTTCAAAATTTATGCAGGGATGGGGGACATGGTGTCTCTTCCAAGAGGAACGAATCAGAAAAGGTTCTGCATGAAACCTGGGGTTTATTTTTCACCTCCTTTAGAAGAGAAAAGCTACTTGTTAATCACTGTTTATTATGGCCAATGACCAGAGGTCTTCTAGTCCAACCCCCTGCTTAGGCAGGAAAACCTACACCATTTCAGACAAACAGTTATCCAATATCTTCTTAAAAACCTCTAGTGTTGGGGCATTCACAACTACTGGAGACAAGTTGCTCCACTGATTAATTGTTCTCACTGTCAGGAAATTTCTCCTCAGTTCTAGGTTGCTTCTCTCCTTGATTAGTTCCCACCCATTGCTTCTTGTCCTGCCTTCAGGTGCCTTGGAGAATAGCTTGACTCCCTCTTCTTTGGGGCATCCCTTGAGATATTGGAAGACTGCTATCATGTCTCCCCTGATCCTTCTTTTCATTAACTAGACATACCCAGTTCCTGCAACTGTTCTTTATATGTTTTAGCCTCCAGTCCCCTAATCATCTTTGTTGTTCTTCTCTGCACTCTTTCTAGAGTCTCAACATCTTTTTTACATTGTTAACATATACATTTTTTTACATTTAGTTTTTTTTTAAAGAATATTTAGCTTTAAGATCTTGCTGGTTTAAAAAAGAAAGACTGGCTGCTTTTTTTTAAAAAAAACCCATCTTTAAGGAGGGTTGATAAATTTAATTGCCTTTCTGCGTTCATAATTGTTGTTGTTTAAGGCTTGATACACCCGGCTTAAACTTGCATCATCCTGTGAAAAGCCATGAATTTTGATAAATTAATCTTAGCCAAGTTGATCCAGAGTTATCAGCCAAGATCAGAGGATCTAGGTCCATTGGGGGGGTGGGGAATAGTTTCAGCCAAGTAGAGATGTACGTTGGCATATGCTGTTTTCTACTTCTCACACCATTAGCAGCAATAATGCATCTTTCCTCTTGGGTTCTGCTATATGGAGCACAGTTGAAGGACCAGGAAATGATAGTTGTGGAAAAAGCTGCTTTCCAGCTCTTGCCGCTTGGACTAAACTGGTTTGTTGTGCTTCGTCTCCCATCACAGGGCAACTTTGGAAGCTATCAGTAGAATCTTGAAGGGAATACAGATAAATGTGACAGTGAGTCACCTTGAAGTTGATTTCAAAGTTAGGAATAGGTAGTTGGCGATTATCCAGCAGCAATCAAATTGCATTGTCATTTATGTTCCCCATGTTACTGTTTATTGCTTTCAAAATGAGTATTTTATTATGAAGCCCTACTGTTGCAAACTTAGAATTTAATGGGGGAAATAGCTGATGACAACTTCCATTTGGATCTTGTTTGTGTGGGAAATACAAACAAGATCCAAATGGAAGTTGTCATCAGCTATTTCCCAGATTAAATTCTAAGTTTGCAACAGTAGGGCTTCATAATAAAATACTCATTTTGGGACTTCCTGGGAGGAGCTTGCTGATGGTGGCAGCTTAAAATTAGCTGCCCCCGAATTCCTGGTCACGTATCTGTTTAGATGATCATCTATCCGACGTCTTAACAGGGGATCTTCTTCCCTTTTTGCCTGAAGGATAAGAAACCAGCTAATTTTAAGCTGCCACCATCAGCAAGCTCCTCCCAGGAAGTCCCAAAATGAGTATTTTATTATGAAGCCCTACTGTTGAAAACTTAGAATTTAATGGGGGAAATAGCTGATGACAACTTCCATTTGGGTCTTGTTTGTATTTCCCATTGATTCTTGGATCCTTTTGGAAGGAAGGATTCTGTATAATTGGTAGCTGTAGCAGTTGTCTACCTGAGATGAGCTTCCAAGTGCATACTATAATACCTCTGCCTTTTCTTCACCGTGACCCCCTTTAAATACCTTTTGTGGCCACAGACCATGTCCACAAACCCACAATATGTAACTCAATATTTAAATCATAACATTTCTTCAAGCCTTTGTGGAACCTCCTGTGATGACATTCCCCCCATCCCTTTGCCGGGAGTCTGCAGACCTCAGGTTGAGAACCACTGACCTAACACATTTCATTTTGTCTCTAGGATTTCAAGCAAGATAATGTCTTTTTATCTGCGGGATTCCATCACAACCTGGGAGGTGCTGGCTGTGAGCATTTCACCCACCAAAGGTAAAGAATTATGAACGATGGAGCTAAAGTTGGCAGGTGTGAAAAGCACCTAAGAAGTAAAGTAGAATTAATGTTTTTTGCGGGGCTTTTCCATTGACTTTCCTTGCAGGGATCTGCGTGGCTGAACCTTATGAAATAACAGTCATGAAAGACTTCTTCATTGACCTTCGAGTCCCGTACTCAGTAGTGAAGAACGAGCAGGTGGAGATTCGAGCTGTTCTGTACAACTACGCTAATAATGATATTTATGTAAGTTTTGGGACGGTGACAAGAGTGTGGGTTTAAAAATTAGGAAATGTGCATGACTTGTGTTGCTATCGGTTCTTTGACAGGCAAACTTTACGTATTTCCAACTTTAAGCCACAGCATTTTCTGACTAATAATCAAATGCCAGCGATGGAGGCAATGGTGGGCACCTTTGGCTGAGGCTCTCTGGACCAAAACTCCTTAAGTTTTTTGTTGTTAGGACCCCTTCCAGGGGTGGGTTCTATGCCCGATTGCTGGGTGGGTGCAGCCGTGGTGGGCGTGGCCTTCTCAGCCTCCTGCAGCATGGGAGGGAGGAGTTTTCTCCCTCCCCAGGCTCCAGAGATTTTCTCCAAGCCTCCCCTGGGCTCCGCAGGCTGGAATTGGACCTGTTTTTGGCGTTCCGGTACTTCCAGTAGGCCCATTTTTCACCCAGTGTGAAAACAGCATCCCCAGGGCTCCGGAGGCCCTCTGGAAGCCAGAAACGGGCCCATTTTTGAACTTCTGGTAGGGCCATTTTTTTGCCCTTTCCAGCCTCTGGAGGTTTTCCCTGAGCCTCCAGGAGGATGGAAATGGCTTCCCCCAGGCTCCAGAGGCCTCCGGAGGCTGGAAATGGGCCCTCTAATATACTTCATGCGGGCCCTTCACTTACCTGGTTCGATGAAAGGGCCACGTGGAGACTCTTGTGAGGGCCCCGGGATGGGGTGCAACAACCAGCAACAACCAGCAAACCAGGGGCAAAATCAACATCCAATTCCCCCAAATTGGTGCGAACTGGCTGAGTCCCACCCGTGACCCCTTCCGACTTTTGAACATTATGGGGGGCCCCCTAAAGAGCTTTTATTCCTATGGGCAATGTTTATTCATCTTTATCGTATTAAAATAAAAATGGATGCATTTGTAGAACATTTATTTATTGGATAATATAAAAACAGTAATATTTAATTCATGTTAACCAATAGAATATTTTTCATGACAAAAAAAAACATAATAATGAGAAGAGTAACATTCTTTTAAATGTTTGCAGATACCTTTACTGCCTGGCAAGTCATTCTGATATTGTGAGCCCCTGTGAGGGTTTTAAAGGACCCCCTCCTCAGATCACAGTTTAAGAAATACTGGTTTAGATCATCATCTCTGCTCCATTTGTTTTTTCTATTGAGAAGTGCACTTATGAGGCACTTATGGGTGGTCTTATTTGCATACCAGTGGTGAGATTCAGCCAGTTTGCACCTATCCGGAAGAACTGGTTGTTAACTATCTAAGCAGTTCGGAGAACCGGTTGTTGGAAGAAATCTCATTTTGTTTTTTTCCCACTTTACAGGGCTAACCCTGTAAGGAAGGCAGGAAGGAAACATTCTGGTGTTGTTTCTAGCCTAATCTTTATTGCCCTACTTACAGAAACTGCCTCTCCAGTTAAAACGTATTATATTGTAACAGCTTAGGCGAAGCACCCACCGATGTGAGTGATGTTGAGTTGGCCACACCCGCCCTGCCACATGACCACCAAGCCATACCTACCCAGCTGGGCATTAGGGCAGAGAACCGGTTGTTAAATTATTTGAATCCCACCACTGTTGCATACATACTGACTTATTCACACAGTCCTATTTTCCACCAGTCCAGGATGAAAAGAAGGGAAGGATAAATTGCATGATATGATGTGTGTGTATGTGTGCTCTGTGCGTACCCCTCTTCTGTCCTTTCTTCCATATATCACAATGACTTGCTGGTGCAGGGATATATTTGCTGGGGAATGTGTTTGTGTCATTTGTGGGAAGGCTGGATTTTAAATGATTCTTAGGGTCAAAGCTGCCTTGTGGCTCATCTGCTTCTTTCCATCTCCACTAGGTGCGAGTGGAATTGTTATACAACCCAGCCTTCTGCAGTGCTTCCACAGAAACACAAAGATACCGAGAGCAATTCACGATTCCAGCTCTGTCCTCCAGGGCAGTGCCATTTGTGATCGTCCCATTACAGCAAGGATTGCATGATATTGAGGTCAAAGCTAGTGTCCGGGGAGTGTTGGCATCAGATGGTGTGAGGAAGAAGTTGAAAGTTGTAGTAAGTAACAAGTGGGGTTACATTTTGGCTCTTGGAAAAAAGGGGCGATAACCAGAGATCGCTGCTGATAAACACTATTTACCATGATTTTATTAATGAATGCACCCTTTACCCCCCCCCCCCCAACTTGCAACAAAAAGGCTTTTTGGTCTCAAAACCTAACTTGTAACAACACAAAATGGCCTAATGGTGGTTCAAATGGTCTAGTCTGTTATTCATCTTGGACTGTGTTCTGACCCCCTCCTCCGTCCAGTAACGAATGCCGAGACAAGCTTAACTGGAATGTACTTTAATAGCAAGACACCAAGACCTCGGTGGCTGAAAGCCAAGCATAAGAAACAGATAAGGACCTTGGCAGCAACTCAGACAAGCCTTGGCAGCAATCCAGCCTGCCAAGCTCACAATAATGTTCTCCAACATTAGTTCCTGCATTGACTTCTTCAAAAGGGGCGTGTGCACAAGCAGTCCTTTTATAGTCTGGAGAGGAGCCTAATGACCACCAGCTGAGTGCAATTACCTCCTGTACTTGCGCAACTGTTCCTGACGCCTATTAGCTCTTCAGTGCCGGGAACAACTCACTACTGGCGTCTGGATCACTCTCCCTTTTCTCCTCCCCACTGGTCCAAGGCTCAGGCGCCTCCTGGTGGCCAACCAGCCTCCCTGTGTCCTGCTCGGAGTCAGAACCTTGTCCAGTGCCCTCCACATCCTCCAGAGCCGACTCACAGGGCCCCTCGGTGTCGGAGTCTGGTGGCAGCTCCAACGGCTCCTGCTGGGCCACAACAGACTGTATAGTTGTTCTGATTGTCTTTTGACAATCTTCCCATAGCAAAATTTGAGTTGGTTTGAAAATGGCAGAATGGGGGCAGAGCTGTCTGCTTGGGGGAGTTCTTTCATGCAAAGCAAATATACTCAGTGTTGCAGCCAGGATTCTTTTAGTCCAGTCTTTCTCCCTCCCCCCTCCCTCAATCCCTCCCCAGTTGCAATTAAAAACAAATCCCTGCCACATCAAACAATTATCCTTTATACTTTAGTGGTGTGATTTGGTGGGTGGGAAGGATGAGTACGAGACATGACCAAGCAGCTAAAATTGTCCACAACAACAGCAATGTGTTACTCTTGTGCAACAAAAGTCACATCAGCATTGCAACGTTTTAAAGACTGGCAATGTTTTTATCATCTAAACTTCCATCAGAGATGTGGAATATCACTCTGAGAAGCAGGCTACACAGACAACATAGAGCAGCTGTTATCGGGGAAGAAGAAATCATGGGAGACAGTACAGTAAGAATAATACCAATAGCAATAGCAGTTAGACTTATATACCGCTTCATGGGGATTTCAGCCCTCTCTAAGTGGTTTACAGAGTCAGCATATCGCCCCCACAGTCTGGGTCCTCATTTCACCCACCTCGGAAGGATGGAAGGCTGAGTCAACCTTGAGCCGGTGAGATTTGAACCGCTGAACTGCAGATAACAGTCAGCTGAAGTGGCCTGCAGTACTGCACCCTAACCACTGCGCCACCTCGGCTCAGCTAAGCAGTGGTCGGTTTCAAAAATTTTTGGAACCTCTTCTGTAGGTGTGGCCTGCTTTCCGGGTCCACTGGTGGAACCTCTTCTAACCGGTTCGGTAGATTTGACGAACCGTTTCTACCGAACCGGTGCGAACCGGTAGGAACCCAACTCTGAGAATAAGTAAGGACATCTTGAGGGACCAAGATATTCTTGTCCCCCCCCCTTCCCCCCCGCTCCCCATAATCTGCAATAAGGAAGCTTAGGGCTTCCAGGATATTCAGCTACTGGAGGGGGCAATGAGCCATTAAGAGCTGATGGTAGATGGGTGGATAAATAAAAATTAATCCTTAATAGAGGACCATGCTGATTTGGCTATTGAGAAAATATGAGGCTGACCTAAGTTTTTTCTCATTGAGCATCCAAGCACCAATTCTATACTGAATATTTGACTACATTTCTAAGAGATTCCACAGGGGACTCTTTGTATGTTGTTATTGCTCTTTTGAAGTACTTGTTGCTGTCAAGCAGGGTATTTTTATTTGCAATGAGGCTCCCATAAGAGATTAATCTGGTGTCTTTTTCTGAAACAGCCTGAAGGGGAACGGAAAGAGATTATGACTATTATTGAACTGGACCCAGCTACAAAAGGAGTCGGTGAGTAACTCTAATTCTTATTCATTAATTCCCAGTATACCTTTTACTAAGTCCTGGGAATGGCAAAGTCCTTTCACCCACGTGCTTTATTGGTTCCAGGGAAAGGAGAGGCCCTTTTTTACCACGGCAGTTTAAAATAAAAGTTATTTTACTTTGCAAAAGTTATGTGATTACAGACAATTATATTCCTTCCTATTAAGTGCCTATTAAGATAACTCTGTTAAATTCCATTTACAATTGATTATTAGAAACAATGTCGAAGAGGTACTTAAGGTACAATGTAATTTTTTTCTTTTCCTGTAATTTTCCTCATTTTCTTTTCCATTTTTCAGGTGGAACCCAGGAACAAACAGTCAAAGCCAATAAATTAGATGACAAGGTGCCTGACTCAGAAATAGAAACTAAGATTAGTGTTCAAGGTAAGAATTAGTTATTTGAAATCCAGGCTCCTACATCAGTTAAACAGAGAAAATGAAATAGTCACAAACCCAATTTTTGCTACAGTTTACTGGTGCTGAAGATGGACTCCTTGATATAACAACATCTCCCTTTTTTCTGTTCCTGAATAAATACAAATGTAGATCAGAGCCTTTCTTACTGGATCCACAGATACAATCGATGTGTCCCACTTCCGACATTCAACCTTATTACTTTTGCCTATCTGGTGAAATCAAAGTGGGTGTGCTCCAGATCCTAAGGTTTAAACAGTGTAATCTTATGGGACCTAGGAAGCCAATAGCAATAGCAGTAGACTTATATACCGCTTCATAGGCCTTTCAGGTCTCTCTAAGCTGTTTACAGAGAGTCAGCATATTGCCCCCAACAATCTGGGTCCTCATTTTACCCACCTCGGAAGGATGGAAGGCTGAGTCAACCCTGAGCCGGTGAGATTTGAACCGCTGACCTGCTGATCTAGCAGTAGCCTACAGTGCTGCATTTAACCACTGCGCCACCTTGGCTCTTCCTTCTTTGCTCTGTGCCTGCCCTCTGAAATGCCATTCTCCCCCAGATCCATACAGGTCTAACTCTAATGACATTCAAACAGTCATTTAAAAAAATTGGTGGTTTTCCTTGTGGAGTCCCTGTAAAAGTTTGGATTTTATACTGGTATTGAGTTAGTGTCAGATCTGCCATCATGCCCAGGGGTGAGTTTCTCCCGGTTCGCACCAGTACGCCAGAACCGGTTTGTAGTGTACCTTTTGGAACCTGTTCCGAAAGGAAGGAAGGAAGGAAGGAAGGAAGGAAGGAAGGAAGGAAGGAAGGAAGGAAGGAAGGAAGGAAGGAAGGAAGGAAGGGGTAGAGATACACACAGGAAAGGAAGAGATACACACAAGAAAGGAAGGAAGGAATGGAGGGAGAGGGAGAGAAAAAAGAGAGACAAAGATAGAAAGAGAAAAAAAGAAAAAGGAAGTGGGAGAGAGAGAAGAAAGAAAGAGGGGAAGAGAGACAAAAGGAAGGAAGGAAAAAGAGAGCGAGAGAAAGAAGGAAAAAGAAAGAGAACATATGAACACAATTGAGCCCAAAATTTTGGTTGCTTAGCAAGAGCATTGTTAAGTGAGTCTCACCACATTTTCCAAGTTGGCCACGCCCACCCGGTCACATGACCACCAAGCCATTCCCACAAAACAGGCCACACCTACAGATTAGGTTCTAAAAATTTTGAAACCCACCACTGGCATTCACATTCTGTTCCCATGCCTATGTCCTTGAATCATTCAATTGGTGTCTCTGGTTGGCACTTCTGGCTCCTTTCATACCCACTCCCTGCATTTGCCGTTCCCTCCCCCCATACTTTATGGCAGGCTGCCATCGAAGTGAAGTGGGGGGGTCTCATAGCCATGACATGATAGCAGTGTTCTAATATCTAAGGGGCTGCCACAGGGGTGGGTTTGAAAATTTTTAGAACCTATTCTGTAGGTGTGGCCTGTTTTGTGGGAGTGGCTTGGTGGTCATGTGACCGGGTGGGCATGGCCAACTTGGAAAATGTGGTGAGACTCACTTAACAATGCTCTTGCTAAGCAACCAAAATTTTGGGCTCAATTGTGTTCATAGGTTCTCTTTCTTTTTCCTTCTTTCTCTCGCTCTCTTTTTCCTTCCTTCCTTTTGTCTCTCTCCCCCTCTTTCTTTCTTCTCTCTCTCCCACTTCCTTTTTCTTTTTTTCCTCTTTCTATCTTTGTCTCTCTTTTTTCTCTCCCTCTCCCTCCATTCCTTCCTTCCTTTCTTGTGTGTATCTCTTCCTTTCCTGTGTGTATCTCTCCCCCTTCCTTCCTTCCTTCCTTCCTTCCTTCCTTCCTTCCTTCCTTCCTTCCTTCCTTCCTTCCTTCCTTCCTTCTGGAACAGGTTCCAAAAGGTACACTATGAACCGGTTCTGGCGTACTGGTGCGAACCTGGAGAAACCCACCCCTGGTGAATGCCCATCAGAAGCGCCAACCTCAGACCTCTTACCAAAACAACTAATTTAAACTTTATTGGACACTACTAAGATGACCGGGGCGGGGCGGGGACTGGGAGAGGGGAAAAGAAATGGCTTCATGAGTGACTCCTCAGATCTGGCTTTTGCTACACTGTAACCACTTGGCTTTAGTAAAAGTTTATCTTTCACTGCAAATGGAGTTGAGGGTCTTTCTTTCCCAAATGCTAAAGCTAGGACAGGCCTGACAATCTTTTGGTCAGCTTTATCCTTTTCTACATATATATTGTTTCTTCTTTTTAACCATAAGTCTGGCAATTTTGAAACTGAAATAAATAGGTTTAGTTAATAAACCTTCTAATTAGTCCTGGAACCTAATCACTCTATGTTCAATGCTCTAAAGGAAGGATTAGTGGAATTGGAAGCAAGATTAGACTAATCATTTGCCCTAAATATATTGAAGCTTAAAGAAAGTTCACAAACTACCCGGTTTCTAACGTGCTTGGTAATTTTTTCACATTCAGGCGACCGTGTGGCTCAGATGATTGAAGACTCAATTGATGGCAGTAAACTCAGGCATCTCATTATCACTCCTTCTGGCTGTGGGGAGCAAAATATGATCACCATGACTCCATCGGTTATTGCCACCTACTACTTGGATGCAACAGGGCAGTGGGAGTCTCTTGGCGTGGATCGCAGGACTGAAGCTGTCAATCAGATCATGAAAGGTAAGGCAAACTTGTCTCCAGACTTGTTTTCTTCAGGGGATGGAAATGTGAGATTCATTAATCCCTAAAATGAACAAATGTAAGACCCACATAAGTCAAAAAGCCAAATGTTCTTAAATGTATGGTGGGATTTTGTTGTTGTTGTGGTTGTCGTTTTTCTTTCACAAGATAGGTTTTTGCTAGCTTAGCTAAGTGTTCTGACCCCCCCCTCGCCCCACACCAACACACACTCCGAGCCAAAGATAAGTTACGGCATTTAATTAACAGACAGACAGGTCCTTGGCAGCAAACCGGCACAGACAAGCTTGGGCAGCAATCCAGCACAGATAAGGCTTGTCAGCAATCCAGCCTGCCAGGCTCACAATAATGTTCTCCGACATTAGTTCCTGCGTTGACTTCTGCAAAAGGGACATGTGCACAACAGTCCTTTTATAGTTTGGAGAGGAGCCTAATGACCACCAGCTGAGTGCAATTACCTCCTGTAATTGCGTAATTGTTCCTTACACCTATTAGCTCTCCCCCGGCATCCAGGAACAACTCCCTTGGCTCCTCCCCACTGCTGACGTCCCGATCACACTCCCTTGTCTCCTCCCCACTGGTCCAAGGCTCAGGCGCCTCCTGGTGGCCAACCAGCCTCTCTGCGCCCTGCTCAGAGTCGGAACCCTGTCCAGGGTCTTCCACATTCTCCAGAGCCGACTCATAAGGTCCCTCACTGTTGGAGTCTGGTGGCAGCTCCAACGGCTCCTGCTGAGCCACAACAGCTAAGGATATAACTTCTTTAGTCTGGAGTGATCATAGTAACTGCTGAGAAATATTTAAATATGGACTCATGGAATTATCACAATATTCTATAATAGGAAAGACATTTTTATCTCTTGTGGTGAGTTTGGAAGTATTGTTCTGCTATCAAATTCTGGTTTACAGGAGAGCAGTCATCAACCCCTGCTGTTGTTGTTAAGGTTGCTTTCTTTCAGAATCTCATCTGAAGAGTGGGATGGTTTTACACTGAGACCAGAACACAAACCGAAACAAGCGTGCAAAGGAAAAGCACCTCCAAGGAGACTCACAGCAAAAGAAAGAAGAGTGCAAAACTGTCCTGGATGCTAGTCTAGATGTGATTTTGTACGGTTGGAGCTAAATTTCCTAGCTCTTTCTATCTTGTCCCTTTTCAGGTTACAACCAGCAGATGGTGTACAAGAAAGCAGACCATTCCTATGCAGCATTTACAAACCGTGCAGGTAGCACTTGGTATGGACAAAAATATAGCCCTTACTTTAAGATCATGGGAAGGCTTTCCTCTAACCTCCTCTATAAATGTTCATATATTTTCATTTTCCAACTTCTGCTTCAGCATCTGTTTCTCTGTCTTTGCATTTTTTTTTATTTTTGCTTTCTTCATTCCTTTCTTCCTACCTTTCCCTTTCCTCCTAGTAGCTGCTTTCTAGGCCGTGCTTCAGTCAAAATCCTTTCAGCTTTCAGACAACATACTATAATGATAGTGGCTTATCCATATAATATGTCTCCCTCCTGTCTTCTCATGTTTAGCATTTAGTATCAAACAGTTCTATTGTTTTCCCCCCATTAAAATAACAATAAGTATGTCCTGCTTCAAGGTAGTAGAAGACTTGAAACACCGATTCCATGGGATTGAGTTGTTGTTGCTGTTAATACTAGATATTTTTCCTCTTTGGTTAGTTTAAGATGATGAACATATTTAATATTCTTGCCTTCCATTTTCCCCACAACAGTAGCTCTGTGAGGTGAATTGGGTTGATGGAGGCCCAAAGTCACCCAGCTGGCTTTCATGCCTAAGAGTGGCCTAGAACAGAGCCGAGGTGGTGCAGTGGTTAGAGTGCAGTACTGCAGGCCACTTCAGCTGACTGCTAGTTGCAGTTCGGCGGTTCAAATCTCATCGGCTCAAGGTTGACTCAGCCTTCCATCCTTCCGAGGTGGGTGAAATGAGGACCCAGACTGTGGGGGCGATATGCTGACTCTGTAAACCGCTTAGAGAGGGCTGAAAACCCTATGAAGCGGTATATAAGTCTAACTGCTATTGCTATTGCTAATCTCACCGGCTCAAGGTTGACTCAGCCTTCCATCCTTCCGAGGTGGGTGAAATGAGGACCCAGACTGTGGGGGCGATATGCTGACTCTGTAAACCGCTTAGAGAGGGCTGAAAGCCCTATGAAGCGGCATATAAGTCTAACTGCTATTGCTATTGCTATTGCTAGAACGCACAATCTCCTGCTCTCTAGGCCAGAACCTTCACCACTACTGCAAAACAACCCCCTGAAGAGATAGTTATCCTGTTTCAGTGGGGAGCTGTCCTGAAAGTACTCGGTTCCATTGATTATCACTAACACATATGGAGCAAATGTTAAGAATTCATCTTTGATAGTTACAAGAACTGAAATAAGGAATTCTCATTCTCTTAACCCTTAACCTGGATTTCTTACAAAGCTTTCGTTCCCGTGCACTGTTGTGATATAACAACGGTGTAATTCCTCTTAAACTGATTTGATGTATTATTTCTCCTGATACTTCCTTGAGTCCTGAGTTGAGGCCTGGATTAGTTGAGCTCTTCTTCCTTCCTAGGTTGAAGGACAGATGAGGAGGACAACTCATTTTAATCTTGATTATTTCCCATTAACGCATGGACAGCCTCTGCTCATGTTGTATCGTAATATAGTGATGTGGTGACTCTGGACAAACCACTTTCCCCTCTTTCTCCTAGGTAGCAGCAACCTAGTCATATTTGACTTACAAAATTTATTTATTTATTTATTTATTTATTTTATTTTATTTTTACTTTATTTGTATGCCGCCCTTTTCCCTGGGGGGACTCAGGGCGGCTCACAGTTCAAAGGGGGGGGAAGGACAAACAATTTACAACATAAAGACACTACATCATTTAAGAACACAACAGTCATACAGTCAACAATTCGAGTGGGGTTAGAGTCTTTAACCCCAGGCCAGCCGGGACAGCCAGATTTTAAGGGCGGCGCGGAAGGTCTGGAGGGTGGTGAGGGTCCGAATCTCCACGGGGAGTTCGTTCCAGAGGGTCGGAGCAGCCACCGAGAAGGCTCTCCTCTGAGTAGTTGCCAGTCTACACTGGCCGGCTGATGGAATTCGGAGGAGGCCTAATCTATGCGATCTTATCGGTCTAGTGGAGGTAATTGGCAGTAGGCGGTCTCTCAAAACCAAGCAAGCAACAACATATATTAAGTTCTTCATTGGAATGGTTAATTAATGCATTATTTTCTTTGCAGGCTAACAGCATATGTTGTAAAAGTCTTTGCCATGGCTACCAACATTGCAAAAGACATTAGCCATGAAATCATTTGTGGAGGTGTGAAGTGGCTGATTCTGAACAAGCAACAACCAGATGGAGTGTTCAAAGAACATGCCCCTGTAATCCATGGAGAAATGCTGGTATGGTCTCCTCCCTCCCTCCCTATTTGATTTAAATAAATCCAGAGGTTTCCAAGTTCTTAACAAAAAACCCAAACCGGGTATTAAAGAAAAGATTGTACTGTGCAAAGGGTTCATTGCAAGCTTTTTCTCTAATGATATTGGCCAGCTGTACAGGAATTCAGGCAAAATATATACCATTATTTTATTATTATTGTTTGTTGCACAGTCAGCCAGATGTTCAAACTGGGTGGTGGTATCATCATCATCATCATCATCATCATCATCATCATCATCATCATCATCATCATCATCATCATCATCATAGATTTAATTTTCAATTTGATTCACAGTCTGGGACTGGTAAAAACTTAATAGTTCCAGTCCTAACCAAAAACTTAAGAGCTGTTAAGGTAACATCTGAGTATATAGGCAGTTGTGAGTAAGGTGGTTTTTTTGCAGTCAGAATATTCACTTCTGATAAGTTCAAAATTTCCATATATCAAGGCAACCCTTTGTTTATTGCGCCAAGGCCTCCTATTACTATTAGTGCAACCATTGGTTTCTTTCCCCACAATCACTCAACTTCAATTTGCAGATTGTGGTATTTTGTTATTGTTTCTAGTAGTTTCTCTTCAATTTTTGCATCGCCTGGAATTGAAATATCAATGACTTTTTTTTCTTTTCCACAATAGTGATGTGGGCCAGATGTCTGTCTGTTTGGATTTGAAAGTTCCACAAGATCTTGACCTGTGCATTTTCAAGGACTTTGTCAAGTTGTTGTTCCTATTAATTTTTGCTGCGTTCGAACTCAACATTTGGCAAAGCTTCCAATGTATGATTTCGCCAATTCGATCATGATCTTGTAAATAATCAGTTTGTGAGATTTTGCTGCAGTCACTGATAAGATGATCCACTGTTTCATCTTTCTCATTGCATAAGCAACATTTGCTGTCTTTTTTTTTAAACTTTCATGGAATTGGTCTGCAGGGCTTGTTCTTGGGCAGCCAAAATGTAGCCTTCAGTTTCTTTCTTCAGCACACTTGATCATAACCAGCTCCATGTTAGCTTTGTATCTACTTTTCCTTCAATGTCCTTCAGGTATTGACTATGCATAGGCTGCTTTTTCCAGTTAGAAACTGAATGCTCAATTGTTTCCTTTTTCGATATTCTGCTTTCAATCTTGTTGTTTTCACCTACTTCAGCAGAGACACTTTTTGATGTAGTCATTTAAGCCATGTTTTTTTTCTTCCATAGTTTGTTGCACCTGTAAGAATATTCTGCCACCCTGATATCTTGGAAAGTACAATTGTTCAATAACATTTTTGGATGCATTGTCATTAGTTTTCTTATCTAAGTTATCAAGTTCTAGTTGAGTTCAATCAATTATTCCAGCTGTATATTATATTACAGGCACTGCCCAGGTGTTAATTGCATAATGAAATTTCCTCCGCTTAGCTTTGATCTCAAAAATTTCCAGACTCGTTTTATATATTTTGTTGAAGTAGCTTCCTTGACTTGGTTGTGCAACAGATCAGAGGCTTCAAAAACTCCTAATTACTTGTACTCTTCTTCTGGTGTTACTGCTTTTATCAACTCTTTTATCAACTCCAAGGTGGCGCAGTGGTTAAATGCAGCACTGCAGGCTACTGCTAGATCAGCAGGTCAGCGGTTCAAATCTCACCGGCTCAGGGTTGACTCAGCCTTCCATCCTTCCGAGGTGGGTAAAATGAGGACCCAGATTGTTGGGGACAATATGCTGACTCTCTGTAAACCGCTTAGAGAGGCCTGAAAGGCCTATGAAGCGGTATATAAGTCTACTGCTATTGCTATTGCTGCTATTTATTATCAAGTTTGAATCCATCATCTTCAACAATTTTTCCTTCCTTAACAGCAATTTTGCACATTTGTCAGTGCCAAATTGCATCTCAATGTCTCTGCTAAACTCCTCAGTGCTTTTCAGCAGTGAGCAAAATTCAGATTTTTTTTCCCAAATAGTTTTGATTCATCCATGTAGAGAAAATTGGAAATTTTCAATCTTTTTTTTTTGCCAATTCGAAGCCACAGTTTGGTTTGCTATCTATGTCAACAATTTTCTTATCACTCTGTTCATATTTCTCTGCAGTTTTTTGAACTCTGTCCTCAAATTTCAACGTTGTTTTGTAAATATTCTCAACTCTTCCCTCCACTCTTTCTATGTTTTGTTCTATAATTTCAAATCTCTTGTCAATTCTGTGATTATTAGAACTTTTTGAATTTCTAACATAATTATTTGTTAATCCCTTGTCTTCTTCATGTTGTGCCATTTTTCCAGGTTTATTTAACCAAGGCTTATTGCTAAATTTCAAGCAAATTCACTATAATCTTTCAAGTGCAGGCTTTCTCTTTACTCCAGTCCATCTACTGATAATACTCCAAAAGAGCACCAGTATAAACAAATCGTGCTCTTCCCACTGTTCCTTTCAATAAACCAAGTCAAGGACTTTGGGTTATGAAATATAAAGTGTTTCCAAACCTCCAGCCTCTAGGTGGCAGTGTTACTTCTTTTTCTTTTAGCCCTTTCTTTGTTCCGAGCTTCAAAAAAAAACGGATTTTAAAAGATAAAAATCCACCCAAACATTGCAAATAGAAAGAGATTCTTGCTCCACAAATACAAAAAGTGAGAAAAAATAGAAGAAGAAGGAAAAATGGGACCAGTCCAATTTAAAAAGTAAGAGGCATTTGTAAGAATTCCATCCAAAAAAATAAAGAAAAGAAAACCAAGTTAAGGAGAGAAAGATAACACTCTGCTTTTAATACAGGCTTAATCTGCTGCTTACTCTTCTCTGTCTTCAATTTTAATTTTGCTCTAAGTCTTTTTGGGTATTCTCTTCTCCAATAGTAAAATTTATCTCACCAATTTCAACACACACTCTCTCTCTCATGCTCTGCTTCCATTTCAGGGGTCAGCCCCAACATTGCGCAGCTTCAATAGCTGCTTCTCTTGTAGCTGGAGGAAAGAGCTTCTCCTGGATCAATCAGGGGCTTTGCGATGCCCCTGAGATCAGCAGGACGCGCCCTTCTCTATCACCGTCTCTTCAGGATGGTTTAGGTCCAAAAAAGGACCGTCCAGCAGCAAAGATATCGACAGCAATCCTGGAGCACCAAGATTGCATGTCGTGTTGTAGCGACGTCAGCCCCGCCTTCCGCACCATTTCTTTTCTTGTGTGTACATCTTCTGTTCCAGTCACTTTTACAGTGCTTTCAACCTGCTTGATCCACTTTGCATTCCCATTGTGCTTCTTGCTTTCCCAAAATTTCAGGGTATTTTCTATGTTAGGTTTTTCATTTCATTTTCATTTTTTTTTTCATTTTATTGACATTTATAGGCCGCCCTTTTCCCTAAAGGGACTCAGGGCGGCTTACATTTCATAGGAGGGGAGTGTAAGACAGGACACAAAAGAAATGTGAATAAAGGAAAATAACCAATAAAACACAACATTCATTCGACATTCGGGCGGGGCGAGATTAGGATCTTATCCCCAGGCCTGACGGGATAGCCAGATCTTGAGGGCTGTGCGGAAGGTCTGGACGGTGGTGAGGGTGCGAATCTCCACGGGGAGATCGTTCCAAAGCGTCGGAGCTGCAACCGAGAAGGCTCTCCTCCGCGTAGTCGCCAGTCGGCACTGACTGGCGGATGGAATTCGAAGGAGGCCTACTCTATGCAATCTGATGGGACGAAGGGAGGTAATTGGCAGAAGGCGCTATGTCCACTGTCAAGAGTTTTTTAGAAATGATTCTGGTTGTTGTTGTTGTTGATGATGATGATGATTTAATCTTCACTTTGATACACAGTATGGGACTGGTAAAACAGTTCTAGTCTTAACCAAGACCCTAAGAGCTATTAAGGTGGTGTCTGAGTATATAGGCAGTTCCGAGCAGGGTGGATTTTTTTTTTTTCAAAGTCAGGATATATTATTATTTCTCTATAATGAAATGTTTTTATAGCACTAAACAATAAGCAAAACCACAAAAAGTGTGTAGCTTTTCAGATAATATGCAACAGTCGGTGAAGAAATGGTGCGGAAGGTGGGGCTGACGTCGCTACAACACGACATGCAATCTTGGTGCTCCAGGATTGCTGTCGATATAAAAAAAAACAAAAAAAAACAGGCCCCGAATGTCACCAGCAGAAGTGGGATGAAGGGCAAAAAGGGTAGCCTTGGTAAGATTTGGCTTAATGAGAAACTAAAGCTCTGTGTTCTGCCCACCCTCTTGCTTGACTCCACCTCCCGCCTCGTTCTCCTACTGCCTGTCTGTGGTGAGTTCTCCCTGTAGCAGTGGTGGGTTTCAAAAATTGTTCGAACCTACTCTGTGGGTGTGGCCTCCTTTGTGGGAGTGGCTTGCCACCCCATGGGACCGGATGGGAGTGGCTTGTCGCCCATGTGACCGGATATGAAGATGCCGACGACACTTGTCAGAGCCACCTTAAATTACCTCACACACAGCACTGGCCTGCATAAGAATAGGATGTAAACTTGTTTTTTAAAAGGCATATTTGGTTTGTGTTAAAACAACTTCAACACACGCAATGTTCTGATTGCACCACAAACGCAGTAATCATCCTTACCTTTCACAGAGGCACTGAGTTTTATAAATATGAGCATGATAGTGTAGAATAATCCTATCCAAGGACCAGTGGTGGGTTTCAAAAAAGTTTGGAACCTCTTCTGTAGGTGTGGCCTGCTTTCCGGGTCCACTGGTGGAACCTCTTCTAACCGGTTCGGTAGATTTGATGAACCTGTTCTACCAAATAGGTGCAAACTGGTAGGAACCCACCTCTGCCCTGTAGTGAGTTGATCGTGTGGCGTTGTCCTGCGGTGGCAGGACAGCAGGTGGCAGCAAATTGGCAGAGGGGAGTTGGCGGTGACAAGCCGGCTGTGGGGAGCTAGCCATAGCAGGTTGTCCCATTTTGCTCTTTGCCTGCCCTCCAGTCCTCTTCAGACAAAGTGCTGCAATTCTGGCATATATAGAATTTTATTTTGTGTTTTTGAAGTAGCATCAACTGATCAGCTTTCGAGTATGAAGTCTTGAAATTGCCTGGGCCGCGCGTGGCTGAAAGCAAATAATCGAAAGTATCATTAAAATGACAAATTACTTGTTATTCTTGAGAAGAATTTGAGAAGTTTATTTATATGCCGCTCTTTTCCCTGGGGGGACTCAGGGCGGCTTACAACTCAAAAAAGGGGGGGGGAAACAAACATTTAACACATAGGACAATACGTCATTAAAAAAAACACAACATTCATACCATTTGGGTGGGTTACAGTCTTTAGCCCCAGGCCTGACGGGATAGCCAGGTTTTGAGGGCTGTGCGGAAGGCCTGGAGGGTGGTGAGGGTACGAATCTCCACGGGGAGATCGTTCCATAGGGTCGGAGCTGCCACTGAGAAGGCTCTCCTCCATGTGGTTGCCAGTCGACATTGACCGGCAGATGGGACTCGGAGGAGGTCTAATCTATGGGATCTAATAGGTCGAGTGGAGGTGATTGGCAGTAGGCGGTCTCTCAAGTCTCTCTGTAGACAGTCTGGCAGAGAATTCCTTTCACAGAGTTTGCTGCCCTTTGTTCTTTCTCTCCTCACAAAATGTTGTTAGGGCAGTTTATTGCAGGGCTGGATTCCGGCCAGTTCTAACCTCTTCTACAGAAGAGGTTCCACAAATCTACAGTGCCGTTTAGAACCAGTTCCAGCTTTCTCCTGCCCCTGTCCACACATCATCAAGATGAAGAGCGAGAGGAGGAATTCTGGGAGTTGAAGTCCACAAGTCTTAAAGCTATCAAGTTTGAACACCCCTGGTTTTTTTTTCTAAAGGGTTAGGGTTGCAAGGGTCTTGACAGCTTTAAGACTTTAAGTTTCTGAGCCAACATTTTGGTTGCTAAGCAAGAGCGTTGTTAAGTGAGTTTCACCACATTTTACAAGTTGGCAATGCCCACCCAGTCACATGGCCTGCAAGCCACTCCCACCCAGTCACATGGCTGGCAAGCCACTCCCACAAAGCAGGCCCCACCTACAGAAGAGGTTCTAAAAAAATTTGGAACCCACCACTGGTTTATAGCTTCCATACGGATATACAAAGTTAAATTCTCAAATTCCAACTCTTCAAGTTGAATGGCAAAATGTGGATGGCAGCCAAGAGATACAAAAAAAATATCCCTTAACTCTTTGCTGCTCCCCCATGGTACCCCCTATGAATAATGACAGAGAAGTGTTTATTTATTAGCATTAACTTTTATCTTTTTTTTGTCTTTTCTTTTCTCCCCCCTCCCCTGCTTTCTTCTAGGGAGGATCAATAGGTGCTGAGCCAGAAGTATCTTTAACAGCATTCGTTCTGGTTTCATTATTGGAATCCAAATCAATCTGCAATCAACATATCAATGTATGTGACGCTCTAATGGGAAGTGGTATCAGGGGGCCAAAATATGAGCAACTCTGTAGGTTTTTTTTTTATCATAGTACTTCATTTTCCCACCTTCGTGGCCCCAGGTTCAGTATTAGAAGCCTTCAGGATCTCAAAGTAGCCGAGGCGGCATTGCTGCGGTTTATACTTTATTCCAGTGTTTCTCAACATTGGCAACTTGAAGATGTCCGGACTTCAACTCCTAGAATTCCCCAGCCAGCATTTGCTGGCTGGGGAATTCTGGGAGTTGAAGTCCGGACATCTTCAAGTTGCCAACGTTGAGAAACACTGCTTTATTCATTTCAAATCAAATGAAAGCAAAATAAATAATCAGTTCAATAAGGATACTTAAAAAAACAAAACACATATACTTTCAAGCCAGCAAGGTATTTAGAACAGTTAATGATCTGTCAATATCAAAGAGACTTTTCACTGCTGCAGTGTGATTTTTATCACCAGCATTCCTCAAAGGCACATTTAGAAAGATCTGTGCAGAAAGGCTTTCTCCAAGTGGATCACAAAGTATTGCAGGTTTTACGACATTCTCTAGTGCAGTGTTTCTCAACCTTGGCAACTTGAAGATGTCCGGACTTCAACTCCCAGAATTCCCCAGCCAGCATTCGCTGGCTGGGGAATTCTGGGAGTTGAAATCCGGACATCTTCAAGTTGCCAAGGTTGAGAAACACTGCTCTAGTGGAACCCACATTTAAGACATTCCTAATCAATTCATCCTCTACATCTCTTCCTGCACACAAAAACCTTAAAATTACACATATTATGACTAAACGTGCATTAATAGCATGTAAAACATACAAACAGCCGAGGTGGCGCAGTGGTTAAATGCAGCACTGCAGGCTACTTCAGCTGACTGCAGTTCTGCAGTTCAGCTGTTCAAATCTCACCGGCTCAGGGTTGACTCAGCCTTCCATCCTTCCGAGGTGGGTAAAATGAGGACCCGGATTGTTGGGGGCAATATGCTGACTCTGTAAACCGCTTAGAGAGGGCTGAAAGCCCTATGAAGCGGTATATAAGTCTAACTGCTATTGCTATTGCTAAACAGGAAGAGGGCAGCCCATATTCACTTTATGTATTCTTTATTGAACCCCACAAATAGGTGACTCGGGCCAGCTTACAACATAACCCTTATACCCCCCCCCCGCTGCCGCCCCCCATCCCCATGGCAGCAGCAGCACAATCAGATCAACCACTTGATCGGCTCCATCTCCATTTGAGGGTCCTCAGGCTCACATGAGAAAACCATGTTTTTTTTGGGGGGGGGGCTTCCAGAAAAGCAACTGAGAGGGGACCAATCATACCTCATAGAAATGACGTTCCATAGAGATGCCTAAAATTGTCCTCCAAACATTCCTAATAGATATTGTTCTACCCGAGGCTAGGACAAGAAGCAATGGGGTGGAAACTAATCAAGGGGAGAAGCAACCTAGAACCGAGGAGAAATTCCCTGATGGTTAGAACAATTAATCAGTGGAACAGAAATTGCCACCAGAAGTTGTGAATGCCCCAACACAGGAAGTATTAAAGAAGATATTGGATAAACATTTGCCTGAAGTAGTGTAGGGTTTCCTGCAGGGGTGGGTTTCTCGCCCCGTTCCAACTGGTTCGGTTGGAACGGGGCCGGCGGCGTCCTCGTGCACGCGCGCGGTGCACACATGCGTACTAGCATCTGTGCGATGCTCCAGCTGCTCCTGGAGGATCGCGCAGGCGCTGTATGCGTCCTGCGCATGCGTGGAAGCACAGAACTCGTCAAAACCGGGTAAGGAGTGCGGGCGGGCGAGTCGGCCCTTCGCCGTTCCCGGAAGTTACTTACTTCCGGGTTCGCCGACCAACCGGTTCGCAGGGACCGCCGCAAACCGGTTGAAACCCACCCCTGGTTTCCTGCCTAGGCAAGGATTGGATTGGAAGACCTCCAAGGGCCCCCTCCAACTCTGTTATTTTATTCTCTTCTCTTCTCTCTCCTCTGCCCTCACTTCTAGATTCTAGACAGCAGCATCAACAAGGCTGCAGATTATTTACTCAAAAAGTACGAGCAATTACAAAGGCCTTACACTACAGCCCTCACAGCCTATGCTTTGGCTACTGCAGAACGACTCAAGGATGACAGGAAACTCATGGCAGAATCATCAGGTACATATATATTTTAAATAGAAGAAACCAGGTGAGTTTGGGTTTTGAAAGATTAGCTTGGAACATGAAACACAACGGATAGATTTTTAGAAATTGCAGTGTCCAAAAATAAAACCAAGAGCCGTATGCAAGTGGCATCGGTTTACTTCTAGCAGCCTGGTCAAGTAGAAAAAAAATATATGAGTAAACATAGATGTAAAGGTCTTTTTTTCCCCATAGGCTGCCAGTTGTTCATCCGAGCAGAAGGCTGGAGAAAGTTTGTGGCAAACCATTTATTTATTTTTACCAGAAAATCTATAGGACTGTTTCTGTGTATTTCTACTAGTTCAGCTTCAGAAAATGTGTACTTTTAATTTCCAAAGTATTTCCTGTAGGAGGAAAGCTGTGTTATCTTAAAAGGCACAAACCTTTGTGAGCTGCAGCTCATTTCATTAGATGCATGGAGTGGATAAATGGATTTAAAGAGCTGGAGTGAGAGAAGGGAGAGGAAGACGGGATGTATATATACAGATGACATACAGATGAATACAGAACATACATACAGACATACATATTCATACAGATGAATACAGATGACATTTGAGACATGCTTTGTTTTTGTTCTTTTTGTTTATAATATTTATATTATATTTATATTATAAACAAACCATCATTCGATGAAAAATAACTCTGGGCCGTTCACTGCAATAATAAAAATGAAAACAACAGTTAACAATGAACAGTTAAGAGCCGAGGTGGTGCAGTGGTTAGGGTGCAGTACTGCAGGCCACTTCAGCTGACTGTGATCTGCAGTTCAGCAGTTCTAATCTCACTGGCTCAAGCCTTCCATCCTTCCGAGGTGGGTGAAATGAGGACCCAGACAGTGGGGACAAGTTGCTGACTCAATTTGCTAAAAAAAAAATTGTAAACCGCTTATAAATAAATAAATAAATAAATAAATAAATAAATAAATAAATAGTTGGCACTTCAACCAACATTCTCTGGTCCACTAAGAAGCAGAATCCCCTGGGTGCCCCTGCAGTGCTCCTGCAGTCCCTGGGTGAAAAACTGAGCCTTTTCAGCTTTCCGAAAGGCTAGAAGGGTGGGGCCTGCCAGATGCCATGGGGTGAGCGTTCTGCAGGGTGGGCACTGCTATGGAAAAGATCCTCTTTCTAGGTCCTGCTAGATGGTGATATTTAAGGGAAGGGGGCTGGAGCAGGGCCACCCTACCAAATCTGGTGGAATGGCAGATACCTTCAGGGAGAGGCAGATCCTCCGAATAACTTGGCTGTGTGCCATGTATGTTTTGAAGGTGATAATCATCACCTTGTATTGCATACAGGGAAAAAAATGGACCCAGTGCAATTCCCATGGCAAAACAATATTATACGGGCAAAGCACCTGAAACCGAGGTGGCGCAGTGGTTAGGGTGCAGTACTGCAGGCCACTTCAGCTGACTGTTATCTGCAGTTCAGCGGTTCTAATCTCACCGGCTCAAGGTTGACTCAGCCTTCCATCCTTCCGAGGTGGGTGAAATGAGGACCTGGATTGTTGTTGGGGGGCGATATGCTGACTCTGTAAACCACTTAGAGAGGGCTGAAAGCCCTATGAAGCGGTATATAAGTCTAACTGCTATTGCTATTGCTAACTGCAACACCACTGAATTCTGGAGCAGTTGTAACTTCTGAGTGACCTTCAAAGATAGAGCACATTGAAGTAGTCCAGCTGGGAAGTGACCTAGGCAGGAGTGACCATGAGTTAGGCCTCCCAATCCAGGAATGGCCACTATTGCTGCACAAGATGGATTGATGCAAAGTCACCTTCAAGGCAAGTAACCAATATTTTCATCTGTTTGGCTTAATTCTGCTTCTGTGCTGTTTTTTTTAGGAGGGGATCGTTGGGAAGAATATGGTTCTCGCACCTACAACATTGAAGGCACTTCCTATGCCTTGTTGGCCCTGCTGAAAATGAAGAAATATGAGGCGGCCGATCGTGTAGTCCGATGGCTGACAAATCAGAACTATTATGGGGGAACCTATGGACAAACCCAAGTGAGCTTTTTGCTTTATTGTCAGATTTTAATCTGAGCTCTATTTTAAATTAGGCTGCTTAAAACAAAAAAATAGTCTGAATTTTTGCATGTTTCTCCTAAGGAAGAGAAGGCAAAGTCGAGACAGTCTTTTAATATTTGAAGTTCTGTCACAATTTGTAATTTGCAATTTTAATAGATTTGTATGCCGCCGAAGGACTCCGGGCGGCTTACATAAAAGCAATTAAAATATTAAAAAATTAAGAACACAGAAACAATACAGTTTAAACAGAAAAACACAACATGCACTCAATTATAATGGGGCTGAAGTTCAGTCAAGCTCAACAGCTCCAAGCCTGCCGAAACAGCCAGGTCTTAACAGACTTATGGAAGGCCAGGAGAGTGGGGAGGGTCTGGATCTCAGGGGGTAGCTCGTTCCAAAGGGCCGGGCCAGCAACAGAGAAGGCTCTCCCCCGGGGAGCCGCCAGACAGCATTGTGTGGCTGATGGTACCCGGAGAAGGCCCGCCCTGTGCGATCTGATTGGGCGCTGGGAGGTATGTTGCAGGAGGCGGTAACGGAGATATCCGGGTCCTAGGCCATATAGGGCTTTATAGGTAATAACCAGCACCTTGAAGCATGTCCGGAGACCGATGGGAAGCCAGTGCAGCTCATGGAGGATAGGTGTAACATGGGTGTACCTCGGTACACCCAGTATCACTCGCGCGGCTGCATTCTGGACCAGTTGTAGTCTCCGAACACTCTTCAGGGGCAGCCCCATGTAGAGCGCGTTACAGTAGTCGAGCCTTGAGGTGACAAGGGCGTGAGTGACATTTGAAGTGCCTCCCGGTCCAGGTAGGGCCGCAACTGGTGCACCAGGAGAACTTGAGCAAAGGAAGGAAGGAAGAGGTTGTGGATTTATTCTCCATTGTTCCTAAGGATAAGACAAGAAACAGTGAATGGAAGCTTTACAGAGAAGGAGCTCCCCCCACTAAAAGAAAAAAAAAAAGAATAAGGAGTGTTTTTTCTGGCTGTGCTTTGTATACTACTCAGCAGTTAGAACAAGGCATTGAATAAGTGCTATAGGATAGGGCTTGACTAACTCCGATAGACTGAAAGAAACCCCAGGCTTCATTTTAGTCATCTGTAAGCTTTTTTTTTTTTAGCACATCCATAGGTGAGCTTTTTGCTTTACTGTCAGATTTTAATCTGAGCTCTATTTTAAATTAGGCTGCTTAAAACAAAACAATAGTCTGAATTTTTGCATGTTTCTCCTAAGGAAGAGAAAGCAAAGTCAAGACAGTCTTTTAATATTTGAAGTTCTGTCACAAGGAAGAGGTTGTGGATTTATTCTCCATCGTTCCTAAGGATAAGACAAGAAACGGTGAATGGAAGCTTTACAGAGAAGGAGCTCCCCCCACTAAAAAATAAATAAATAAGGAGTGTTTTTTCTGACTGTACTTTGTATACTACTCAGCAGTTTACTTATTTATTTTATTTATTTAATTAACTTGTATGCCGCCCACTCTCGGAAGACTCAGGGCGGCTTACAAATAAGAAGGGAAAGGGGGATATAAAAAAAAACAGTTAAAAATTCAACAACATTCATAACATAAGATGGGGCTGGATAATTCAACAGCCCCAGGCCTGCCGGAACAGCCAAGTCTTGGTCACTTTGCGGAAGGCCGGAAAGGTAGTAAGGGTCCGGATCTCCACGGGGAGATCGTTCCATAGGGCCGTTTAGAACAAGGCATTGAATAAGTGCTATAGGATAGGGCTTGACTAACTCCGATAGACTGAAAGAAACCACAGGTTTCATTTTAGTCATCTGTAAGCTTTTTTTTTTTTTTTAGCACATCCATAGGCGAAAGCGTTTTGTGCTGAGAAAAGATGCTTACACGGTGGTTGGATAGAAAATTGTTTAGCAGGCAAGCGTGTGAATCTTTTGATGTGCAGGACAAAGAATAGTTTTTGAAAGGATTTTTTTTTACATGAAGATTATCTAGGATTTATGTCCTTCATCCATACTGAAATTAAGGGAACCAAGGGAAATCTCATCCATAGACTTGTATTTGTATTTGTATTTGGTTTATTTGTATGCCGCCCTTCTCCAGGAGGGACTCAGGGCTGCGAACAACTCAAAGGGGAAAGGGGAACATAAACAACAGTACACATAATTAAAATACACGAAAATCACACAGCCATACCAGTCGAGAGGGGAGGGGAACTCATCAACCCCAGGCCTGCCGGCACAGCCAGGTTTTGACGGTTTTTCGGAAGGCCTGGAGAGAGGTGAGGGTCCGGATCTCCACGGGGAGTTCGTTCCAAAGGGCCGGAGCTGCTACAGAGAAGGCCCTCCCCCAGGTAGTAGCCAGATGGCATTGGCTAGTGGACGGAACCCGGAGGAGGCCGACCCTGTGTGATCTGACGGGTCTTTGGGAGGTAATTGGCAGCAGGTGGTCTCTCAAGTTCCTTCCTATTGTCATGGATCTTTAAGTCTACAGATAAAAGGCTCTTTAAAGATCTATGTATGTGTATATAAGTCATCTCTCCTCTGTTTGTTTACTCATTCAGTTTGTAGTCCATCTTCTCATTTATGATCAAATGGTCTAACAGACAATTGTAAAAATTAGAAAGATAGTTTGGGTATTGATTGCAGCAAGCCCCATCACCATGTTCTTCCCTATGTGTCAAACATTTATTTCTCTGGTAAAATACATCACTGGATTTTCAGTTCCTTTGTGAGACACTCCAAGACAAACAATCTTATTTTTTTTCTTTCTCCCGTTCCAGGCAACAGTTATGTCGTTTCAAGCTCTTGCTGAATATCAGATTGAAAGGCCTACCTATAAAGACTTAAATTTAGATATTGTTATTAAGCTGCCAGAACGAGAACTACCTCTAAACTACAGAATTGATGGTAACAATGCTGTTCTGGCCCGGACAGCAGAGGTACAGTATTTCAGCAAGTGTATTTATTACTCCTTTAATTGGAAATAATTATTTTGAAGTTTCAAGTTCAAATGCATCTTTTTTTAAAAACTGGGAAAAACTATACGGAATTTAGTGAAACAAGAAAGAAGACCTAAATCAGTTCTCCCTATTGGAATTGTGGTGCTTGGATATTAGCCCATGTTCAAACACCAGATCAGGGGAGACTGGCTTAAGACTACCAGCTTCTTTGTCAACGTACAATGTAGTTTTAAATGACTTCCCTTTCCTCGCACTAAGCTGCAGAAGGCTGTATTTAAGACAATATTGCAAAATTGTCTCTGTAATTCCAAGAACTATTCCTAGGAAAGAGATTTTAATGGCTCCGAGGGACTTTTGCAGCACTTCACAATACCCTCACTTAGTACATGAAGATAAAATTAAAATGATCTATTGCTGATTTAAGCAACATACACACTTCTCTCAGTTACAGCTGGATCTTCTCTGCTTTTTCTTCCAGCTATCAGCAATTTCTAACTAACCAATACCTTTTTATAAGAAGCTTTACCCTCCACTTTGTTGGGAGAAGAGGGAATTTTAATCTCTTCTCCATTGCACCTAATAACAGATTTCAGGTGCTTGAAAGCTTATAATGCAAATATAATGTAATTGTCAAATGGCACCACTCATAATTTATATATAATTTATATTTATACCTTCCTACTGCAGAAAATTAAACCCATTTATTCTACTACATTATATTACTATGAAGGTACACATACATAGAAATTGCAAAGATTGGTGCACAATAATTTGGTTAATTTTACATTCATTGTAGAGTGGAATGAAACTTCCACTTCAGAAAGTGGAAAGAAAGGAGTTTTCTTTATGATTTGATTTTGCTGATACCTTCCTAATATAATGTTGTTTCTTCATCCAAATATTTGATTTGGTTTTTTTTATATTTTGAAATCTGTTCCACCTCTAGCTCATATCAGGTTACAACAAATACAATTAAGTAGAATCAAAATAGCCAAGGAACTGCAGCTGATGGTCTTGCTAACCCTGGTTGCTTTTCAGACCAAACTCAATGAAGACTTCACTGTGTCAGCATCAGGTGATGGAAAAGCAAAAATGACAGTTTTGACGGTCTATAATGCACTACTGCGGGAAGAGGAAAATGTTTGCAACAAATTCGAACTTGACGTTTCTGTTGAAGAGGTCCAATTGGGTAAGTTTGGCTTCCCAGAAATAGTAGATTGTAATGAAGTTTTTTGGGGAGGGGGTGAAAATGTTAGAATCTCAATGTGGAACAAGCTTCCTCTGTTATTTATTCATTAAAAAAGTCTCTCATGTGATAGAAAATAATATCATTAACCATACTTAGTTGAGATCCAGTACTTGCAGTCAACAAACCAGTTGGGGTTTGGACAGATGGCCAAATAGCCATAAACCAGAAGGCCTTTTGTTGTCCACTAAGTCTCCACTGTTCTCCTATCACTTAACTAGTTGCACTAACTCTTAAAATTTGAGATAAAATATGCTAAAAAAGAAAAAAAAATGTCTTAATGGCATTCTTAATTTTGGAAACTCCAGAAAGAGATATTAACTCCAGAGATTTTTGGCTGCTTTCAATTCATGTCAAATGGATTTTTTACCGCTTTCATACCTGTGAACTATTCTGAGGCACTATTACACGTTTATCTTATTTTTCCTTTGCAGAACTCAAATTTTATTTATCAAATTTATATGCCTCTTATCTCACAGTTCAAGGCAACTCTCATTAGGTTAATATTTTTACTCCTTACAATACCTTAATATAATACTTCAGTACAACACTTGTTTTGCTGCTGATACTCTTCTTAAGCTTGGATACTATCCTGACACTCTGCAGGAGAAGGGCAGTGAACTATAAAGAAGATGCTTTGGGTGTATCCAGTGGTAGGATTCAAATAATTTAACAACCGGTTCTCTGCCCTAATGACCATCTGGGTAGGTGGGGCTCGGTGGTCATGTGATCATGTGGGTGTGGCCAAGTCAATGTCACTCAGGTCAATGGGTGCTTCGCCTGAGTTGTTACAATGGTAATAAGGGTTAACCGGAGAGGCAGTTTCCGTAAGCAGGGCAATAAAGATGAGGCTAGAAACAACACCAGAATGTTTCCTTCCTGCCTTCCTTATAGGATTAGCCCTGCAAAGTGGGGGAAAAACAAAAGGAGATTTCTTCCAACAATCGGTTCTCTGAACTACTTAGAAAGTTACCAACTGGTTCTCCCGAATAGGTACGAACTGGCTGAATCCCACCACTGGGTGTATCCCTGCATAATAGTTATAATGTCCCTGCCAAACTTAAAAGGGATACTGAGATGGCAGATTCAGCTGTTTGTGATGATGATGACTCTAGAGGGCAGGGCATTGTGGTCCATGATTTGGTGCCCTTCTGGTTGGTGACACACCGTAAGAGGTGTCTATTTAGGACAGAATAGGCACGTTTTGAAAGAGGCTGAGATATTTGCCTGGTTCTACAGCCAGAAGAAAGAAGAGGTATATTGTTAAGACTGCTACAATGGATTGTGATATTGATGTTGGGCATCTTGGCACTAATGATCTGTCAACAAAAAATGTGCAGAAGGAATTCCAGAGTTTGGGGCATGAACTTAGCAGGATAGGCCGTATCCTTACTATTTAAGAGAGAATTGTTGTAACAACCAACTTGATAGCAATCACATAACACACTGACAAATGTCCTCCTCTCAGCTTCAATACATGACATCAATAACTGAATCAAACTGTGATCTGATTGGCTCATTGCCAAAACAGGATGACACCTGATTGGCTCTCTAAACACTCATGCTCATTGGCTACAATCAGGTAAAGAAAAGCTACCTGATATCAACCCTAAACAAGTTGGGCTTCCCTTATCTAGTTATATGGCTATAACCTTTCATAGAATACAGATAATTGAACAAAGTTTGTTGCATTACATTCTTGATTAAATTATCTTTCCATTCATATATAATTTTATGGTACTACTGCAAAAAGAAGCGGTGTTATTAGCCATCAAACCTCAACCTCAGAGCCGAGGAGGCGCAGTGGTTAAATGCAGCACTGCAGGCTACTTCAGCTGTTAGTTGAAGTTCGGCGGTTCAAATCTCACCGGCTCAGGGTTGACTCAGCCTTCCATCCTTCCGAGGTGGGTAAAATGAGGACCCGGATTGTTGTTGGGGGCAATATGCTGACTCTGTAAACCGCTTAGAGAGGGCTGAAAGCCCTATGAAGCGGTATATAAGTCTAATTGCTATTGCTATTAAAAAATACACTTTCCCCAAAATATTTCCACAATTTCAGCCACTATTGTATATAGGGTGGGGGGGCATGGCAGGGGGGTGGGTGGCCAGGCCAGCCAGTGGGGCAATTTGCCAGTTCTCTGAATTGCGTAGAATCGTCACTACCAGTATGTAGTCTGAACCGGCTGAATACCACCTCTGGATAGGGGGAACATGATCAAAATCATTAACTATATAAAGCGTGTGAATGAGGTCCTAGAAGGAAGTATTTTCAATATTAAGAAAAAAAAATCAAGAACACAGGGGTCATAACCTCCAACTGACAGGAGGTAAGTTTAAAAGTAATGTTAGAAAGTATTACTTCAAGATTAGCTTCCAGCAGAGGTCAATCATCAGCAGCTACATTTAACTGTGCTTGAGATAAACAGATATCCATTATGCAACAAAAAGTAAAAAAAAATCAATTAAAAATAAACAAACAAACAAAAAACTCAGACTCAATGGATCACCAGTTTTTCTGCCACCGGTTTTCTATTTTTCTAGGATAAACAATCACACACACACACACACACACACACACAGAGAGAGAGAGAGAGAGAGAGAGAGACAGAACCCAAGCATACATGTACAATAGCACTTACTGTAGATGTAAAGAAAAAAACATAAATCTGGTTCTTGCAAAATGATGGATGAGAGGCATTTTACACCCAGGTGGAAAATTCCTACTCACACACTTTGATCTAGATTTGAATTTATTATTCTTTGTTTAAACGTTCCCTATTCACTTCTTTCAAGACTTCTCTCAAAACCCAATCAATTCTAGAAATAGAAAGCAAAAAACAATTAGATTAATGCTTTGTTTTCCAAGAAGATGTTATGGCCAGTTGGACAGTCAAACTTTTCACTTAAAAAGGTTGCTAAGAATTTGTCTGATTTCTCCCATTTCTTTTGTAATTTTTAGACGCAAAGCAGGCAAAGGGAGCCAAGGGAGCCCTCATGATTAAAATCTGCACTAGGTAAGAATGCTGAATGTTAAAGAAAACTTTGGATTGTTAACAGGATATTTGGAGTAATAACTCGGAGAAGCACTTGTGTTACTTTTCAAGAAAAGAGTTATACTTTCCCCAGCTTTACACTCTATCTCTGCTTGGATATTGATCTGTTTTCTGCGCACCATCCTAGTTTGTAACATTTTGTTGTTGTTGGATGAAACAAAGAGCAGGATTTAAGTCACCGCAGGTCCTTCAGATTGATTTCGGGATGTAGAAATTGAAATATGCTACAGCAGGATGGCCAGTACACGAATGGGAAACCTCCAGGGGACTCTAGAACTGTAGACTAGACTCAGAAATTGAGAAAAATAACCCAGAAGAAGATAATGGCAAATTTATTCCAGGTTGATGGGAAGATTCTACAAACTTGTTCATGAATTCATCAGACATTGAGCTGGACTTAAGAGAACTATAGAGTGAGACTAATGATAGGACTTCACCTTGGTTTTGCTATTTAAAGAACAAAAAATACATTCCATTTTATGCCTTAACGCTTCTTATTCAGTTTTCACCCAAATTCATAAACCTTGCAAAAACTTCCCTGAAAATTGTTATGGGAGTTAGGAGCACATACATTGTGGTGGCTCAAGTGCCAGCTTATAAGATGTGTCCATAGCTAGCAGTGGTGGGTTCCGGATCCGTTTCAACCAGTACGGTTGGAACGGGCCCAGCGGCGTCCACATGGATGCGTGCAGCACAGGTGCACATGTGCGCAGAGCATGCACACATGCAGCGCACGGATGCGTCTTAGCGCCTCAGTGAGCCTCCACGACGCTTCAGTTGCTCGGTGGAGCACTTGCGCAGAAGTGCAGAAGACTTAAAAGACCGGTAAGGAGCTCGAGCGGGTGGGCCCTCCAGAGCACCGTACCGGAATGGTATCCGGTGCTCCAGGCTGGCTCCGGTACGCCTTTACTGCTGCGTACAGCTTACAACTCATCACTGATAGCTAGATTTCTCTCCTTCAAGATGAAACATTTTGAAAAATCCAGAACTACCCTCATAGCAATGAAGAAGAAATTGTTTGTGAACTAGGAAATCCATCTTTGGTCATTTTTTCTTCATTCTTGATTTTAGGTATCTGGGACAAGTTGATTCTACAATGACAATAATTGATGTTTCTATGCTGACTGGTTTTCTCCCTGACACTGAAGACCTTACAAGGGTAGGCAAGTTTTGCATGGGGCTTGAAATGGCTGTTTCTGTAGTTCACTGAAGATGCTGGATTAGAGAACGTGTTATAGTTAATCACTTGCCTATATGGTTAAAACTGCAGAGAGAATGAATGAATCTTCATTACCAGTAAATAAATCAACAAGATACTGAATTTTATTTTAATGACACATAAAAGGCATTATTTTAAAAAATAATAATCAACGTCTTGTACTAAAGACTTGATTCTGCAGAACTTTGTGAATCTAGTCAAGGTTATTTTAATTTTTAACTATTTTAACTTTCTGGGGGGTTGACTTTAAGCAGTGATTTCTATATTGACCCAAAATTTGACTGTTGGAAGAATTTGATTTGGTTAGTGGTTAGTGGTTTATTCGACTTGTATGCCGCGCTATTCCCAAAGGGACTCAGGGCAGCTGACAAACCAGGAGGGAAGGGGAACAAATATAAAAGAGTAAAACAGAGACAAAACAACAATACAAAACAATTTAAAAAATCACAACAAGCACAACCAATTCGAGTAGGGGTGGAACTCAACAGTCCCAGGCCTGCTGGAACAGCCAGGTCTTAAAGGCTTTACGGAGAGCCTGAAGGGTGGCGAGGGTCTGAATCTCCACGGGGAGTTCGTTTCAGAGGGTCGGAGCAGCCACAGAGAAGGCCCTCCTCCGGGTGGTCGACAGCCGGCATTGGCCGGCAGATGGAATTTGGAGGAGGCCTAATCTGTGGGATCTAATCGGTCTATGGGAGGTAATTGGCAGAAGGCGGTCTCTCAAGTACCCAGGTCCAACACCATGTAGGACTTTATAAGTGACGACTAGCACCTTGAAGCGCGTCCAGAGACCAATGGACAGCCAGTGCAGCTCGCGGAGGATAGGTGTAACATGGGTGTACCGAGGCGCACCCACAATCGCTCGCGCGGCTGCATTCTGGACAAGCTGAAGTCCCCAAACACTCTTCAAGGGCTGCCCCATGTAGAGCGCATTGCAGTAGTCCAGTCTTGAGGTCACAAGGGCATGAGTGACTGTTGTGAGAGCCTCCCGGTTCAGGTAGGGACGCAATTGGTGCACCAGGCGGACCTGGGCAAATGCCCCCCTGGTCACAGCCGACAAATGGTGATCTAAAGTCAGCTGTGGATCCAGGAGGACTCCCAAATTGCGAACCCTGTCTGAGGGGCGTATAATTTTACCCCCCAGACTGAGAGATGGAATACATGGCCAATTTTTGGGAGGGAAAAACACAAGCCACTCGGTCTTGTCAGGATTGAGAGCCAGCTTGTTCACCCCCATCCAGACCCTAACAGCCTCCAGGCACTGACACATCACGTCAACCGCTTCACTGAGCTGGCACGGGGCGGTCAGATACAACTGAGTATCGTCCGCATACTGGTGGTATTTTATCCCGTGCCGTCGGATGATCTCTCCCAGCGGCTTCATGTAGAATTGTACAATGTGCTGTGCAATTTCTTTGGCAAATTACTAATATTAAAACCCATTTTGGCTGTCTCAAAGTTTCTCAGATTTTGCTATAAATATAACACAGTGCCAGTATAAATGACTGCAATTCCATGTTTTTTAATCATCTGCAACTCCTGAAGTAAATATCATCCTTGCTTTCCTTTCATTGTTTAGCTTTCTAAAGGAGTCGACAGATACATCTCCAAGTTTGAAACTGAGAGTAATGTGGTTCAGAAAGGAGCTGTTGTCATTTACTTAGACAAGGTAAATACTTATGGAATCAATTTCTTTGAGTAGTTGCATGCTTGGTTATTTGGTTTGCTAGGCAAACACTGAAGAATGTTATACTGAAAAAAATAGTATGTATATTCAGCAAACTAAATCTACATAATTCATTGTTGATTGTAACAGATCATATATCTAGTAAGAAAGAGATGTAATAATCTCTTGCATTATGGAATACATTATATTTAAATATCACATTTTTGCCATATTTATCCATATGGATAAATGTAGTACTATCTCCTGTCTGTTTCCCATGATTGCAGTCAGGGCCGGATTTAGATGAAAAGAGGCCCTAGGCTATTCCACTTATGAGGCCCTTTCACCTCCCATTTTTAAGTTTGTAAATTACATGAGAGACAATAAAATACATCATTACTGTGATAGATATCAATATATATCAATATATATAGCTGGCCTCCCGACGGAGGGCGGCTCTGCTCTGCGGCAAAGGCAGCGAGGCCAGCCGCCTCCCCTGCTGCGCTCAGCTGCCCGGCTCGGCCCCCTCGCCCTCACCTGCCTGGCCGCTGGTGGGCTCCGTGTCAACGGGGCGGCTACTGGGAGCGGCCGCGTCTCTCGCCCGACCGCCGGTGCCGGGAACGTGGGCGGGCTCCCCAACTGCCGCGGCGCTGGAACGATCTTAACCAATACATTTTTAGGTTTGTTTATTAGTCATCTGCGTAGAATTTCTCCTTATTTTCGGTTCAGTGTTTTAGTGTTCACTGTTTTTAGAATAGTGTAATTTTAATTTTACTAACAATTTGAATGTAGGCCCCTCTTGATCTTGAGGCCCTAGGCTGAAGCCTAGTTAGCCTATAGGAAAATCCGGCCCTGATTGCAGTGATGTGAATGCCACCAGTCCTTGAGTCAGCAAACATGCTAGTCCAAATTATGCTACCAATCTATATTCTGACATAATAATGAGGATGGTGAATGGCCCTGTCCTTGGTAGATTCCTTGAGTTTTGTTTTCCCTTCCACCAAGCATTAGCTGTCTTTTGGAAACAGACAATATATGTTTGATATATAGGTCGGTGGGTGATATGCGTATGAGACACAAAACTAACTATCAGTGGATAGTTAGAACAGCATATCTTGCCATTTGTCAGATAACCTGACTTACAAATGGCAGATGGGTATTTTGGGCAGAGGGAAGCATGGGGTGTGCCAGTACACCCCATTCATTTTGAAATCTGAAGCACACACAGCTCCATTTGCACAAGTGGCATGCATGCATGCATAACGCACACACAAATGGAGCATGCGCGCACACGCTCATCCACTGCTTGCACAGGTGAGGATGCGCACACACTCGCCTGCCATTTCCGCAACCCAGTTCCGAATGGCTCAAGGGAACTCTGCTCTATATAGTCCCTGCACCTTGTTCACAGTTTCTGGTTAAGACCGACTGAAGGGATCTTTCCTTGAACCCATGCCGAAACAGTATTTTCCCCCTTCATGCAGTCACTGCTCAAGGGGATCTCCAACTCATGTGAAATTAGCCTTCAGCACCTATTCCTTTGGAGGAGAGTCCAGTGACTGTAGTGATTTAATAGGGGGGCAACGGGCAGGATGGGAATTGGCAACAGGCTTAGCCAATTTTGTGCCAATGTAGTTTTCTCCTGACTCAAAATGGGGAAGAAGCATGAAATATAAATAGATTAATTCATTCATTAACAAAAAGAAGATATGTCAGAAGTGTTTTAGTACTCTAAAACTTTTGACCAGTATTTTCTGTGACACCATTTCAATCTGCTGCTCCGCTCCATATAAGAACCTTTTTCATTGTTAACTTTTATTCTGCACAACTGGGACAGACTGATAGGACTTAGTTCTTGGCAATCATTGGGTCAAATTTGAGCACCTAACTTGGAATAAGTAGCTCCTTTGAAATTATACGGATTTTATTTTATTTATTTCATAATTATTTTATTTAGTTTGTATGGCACAGTGACAGGAACTCACCCTGTCCACGAAACTATCAGGCCTTGAATTGGTGGAATGTTGACCATTTCTGGTTGGCAGATCCTTTTCCACCTGCTAACACTGCATCTCTGGTTATATAGATGGAACTTACAGTATATTAAAAAATCCTTATTACCTCCGTGGGCAGACTAGCGCTCACAAAATTATCTTCT